>NC_092245.1:16773200-16805700 GCF_036320965.1 Panulirus ornatus
TCCTCGTATATGTATTATTTCCTATTAGCCTTAACTGTCTCCAGGCTTCAGGCTGCAATTCCTTCACCGTTCCTCCACCAGTTGGCGTTCGTGCTTCCGTATTTTGTCAACGCTTTCTGCTTAAGGTTAGCAAGGCTAACGCTTATCAGATCTATATCAATAAGACAGTGTTTTTCCTTCGGCTGAGCCACTGGTGGATGGCCTTCCGTGGACAAGTTTTCTTAAAGAGGTAAAAAATAATAATAATAAAAAAGAAAGCTGACCCCCGAGCTTGTTTTGTAAGTGGCTTCATCGTCCAGTGTTGGCTGGGACTGAGGGTACACGCTTCAAGTGTCACTCGGAGTGACACTCGAGCCTGGCCTTATCCTCGAGGGCGTGTTGACGTTCATCCTCGACTTGCGAAGAGTGGCGGCGTTTACGGCTGATCGGAGGCCATTTAGGATAATGTCTTTTTAATGAGCGACGTCTTAAAGACCTTCCTTCTCAGGGAGCCGACTCAACTGAGGGAGGAGCTGTAGCCTGCGGTAGCCGGCCCGTCCGTCATGAGCGCCGTCATCCACTCTTTCCACCTTGACAAATAGAGAGTCGTGACGACCTCTACGTGCATGTCTATCTATCTTTCTATCTATCTATTTATCTAACCATACATGTATTTGAATATAGTTTCAAACCTTAGCTGTTGGAGGGTATTATGTGATATGTATCAATAATTATAATAGTAATAATTTCTTATTTTTCTTTAATTATAGCTGAAATATAGACATGACAAAGCTGTCTGGTATGTCTCATGATACATAGAAAGATATTTAGAGGAAGATATTTAGCGACTAAATAATTACTTAAATGATATATCTATATCACATCTCTCACAGCGCTGCAAGAATTGTTTTCCCAAAGGCTTTAACCAGTAGAAGTTCTAGCTAACTCTTCCACCACATAAAGATGTGTGTAATACATCTCCTCACGTTACTTGGCAGTGCCTCATTAGATGTAGTTAAAGTTAGATAGATGTTCAAAATAGTTGTATCAAAAGGAAGATGTGATAGATCTTTTTTTAATGACTAAGGCAATAGTCAATATTTTCAGCAGGATCTTTTATGATTTCTATCTATTTCTCTCCAATTCTATTTGATTCCCCTTCGTCTTTATGAAGGCTAACTGCCAAAATGTAGGTCTTCACTCATGCTGTCCTGGATTGATTTTTATAATATTCCCATTTCACCAGAACATATGAGGTATACGTTCATATTTCTTACAATCGTTCCTCACTATATATATATATATATATATATATATATATATATATATATATATATATATATATATATATATATATATATATATATATATATATATTTATATCCATGCAGCGGACTTCATTATCGTTCGTCGCCTTTGTTATAGCAATGACAAACTAACGCGCGTTCGTTCTCCGACTTTGTATCGACGGCTGATGAAGCGGAGACGCGTTACATTACGTCATATTGAGCTTCCATACCTGAATAAAATGTGTAGACGATGTTGCGCTACGTCTGTTGGTAGAGGAGGAGATGGAGAGGAAAGATGTGTAGAGCACAGGGCATCTTTGGTGGCGTATTGGCTTCGTGAGACGCGCTAAGACTAGAACCACAGCGCCCACAGGTACTCCGTCCAACCGCTTTACATTTGTCACATTGAAGACGTAACTTTAAACTTTTCCAGGAACGTGTTTTTCCAAAAGATTACTTTGTTGTCCTTCATGCACGTTTGGGGATTACTAAACCTACATTTTCCGTACAGTCCTTTGGGTGTTGAATTTACAACAGCATGATCAAGAGAGAAATATATATAAACATATATATATATATATATATATATATATATATATATATATATATATATATATATATATATATATATATATATATATATATATATATATATATATATATATATATATATATATATATATATATATATATATATATATATATATGTGGCAAACCATCATCTTAAACCAGACGTCGGAATTGCTCTTATCATTTCTCAGTATCTTCACTTCATCTCTTCATCACTACATTCTCGTGCACTTGTCGCTTCACTGGTCTCCTGTAGACACACACTCTCTCTCTCTCTCTCTCTCTCTCTCTCTCTCTCTCTCTCTCTCTCTCTCTCTCTCTCTCTCTCTCTCTCTCTCTCTCTCTCTCTCTCTCTCTCTCTCATCACCTACCCTGGCTCGGCATCCCATCTCTACCTCCTCCTCCTCCTCCTCACCCTCGGATCGGAGTAACTCGTCGCCTCTATATTCAGTCTTCGTCGCTCCTCACTTAATGAAGACTTTATCCTTGAGATGCATCAGTAAGTTAAAGAAGTGAGGAGGGATCGCTGTTATGACTACTGAGTTGCTCCGCTGCAGGTGGAAGACGCTCCTTACTTGTGATATACCAAACATACCAGTGAAGACATCTTTGTAATTACCAAGCTTTCTCATGATAGTAAAAGTGATAGCAGAGGTTTCAATTATTTCTTCTTGTGTGTATATATATATATATATATATATATATATATATATATATATATATATATATATATATATATATATATATATATATATATATATATATATATATATATATATATATATATATATATATATATATATATATATATATATATATATATATATATATATATATATATATATATATATATATATATATATATATATATATATATATATACATATATACCTTAACAAACAATATATAGAGGAACTATGTCAAGCAATATTTCAAACATCACCGAAAATCAGGAAAATTCCCAAACACCTTCTGCATACACCGCTAACACAAAGTTAACCTAGCGTGCGCTACATCTTGCACGAAATTCCCTTAAAAGCATTTTGTGCTAAGTATATTACAAATTTGTAAATCATTTAATCATATTCACCACACACACACACACACACACACACACACACACACACACCATCACCAACATCATCCTCCATCAAAATTGGTGTGAACTTTTGGAGAAGAAAGACGAGGGGAACCTTTCCCCAAACATAGATATGAGGCATGGCAGCCTCTGGAATCATTTATGGCGAGACATCAAAAGGCCGACACCCAGGAGAGTACATCCTATATACTACACCTTAAAGAGTGCGCTCTAGGGAGCAAAAAGCCTCGGAAAACATGGCATCCCTTACGTTTTCCGTCAGCTTCGAAGTGTGTTTATCCTTTCTGTGTCTGCTTTCTGTGTCTGTCTATGCTCTCTCTCTCTCTCTCTCTCTCTCTCTCTCTCTCTCTCTCTCTCTCTCTCTCTCTCTCTCTCTCTCTCTCTCTCTCTCTCTCTCTCTCTCTCTCTCTCTCTCTCTCCCTACCTATCTTCATCACCTTTTCTCCCCAGTTTTCCCCCCCCCAAGACACACGCCCCATATGCAAGGGGTAAAACAGATGCGTGGTTCCCCCTCTTTGTTTCTTCGGCTCCTCCGTCGACGCTCTATGTGATTTTCTGCATCAGGGGAGGACAAATGGCCGTGAAAATCTTGAGTGTGTAGAGACAAAGAGGAGTAGGCGTGAGGAGAAGGTTTGGTGGTGTTAATTTCCGGGGAGATGAATTTATTTCCTTGCAGAGGAGTGTGGTTTTTAGAGGGCAACCCCTTCCCGTTATTGTTGTTGTAGGAAGACTTGATATTTTCATTCATTCCTTTCATTTCTTTTGACGAGTTTATTCTATTCTTTATAGAGGTGGTAAATTTATTTCTTTTAGATATTTGCTTCTTAGTCACCTTTTCGTCTCATACCTCAACCAGATGTTTTTATTTCCACTTAAGGTGTTTATTTCTTGAAAGGATTGTTTCTTCATATTCCGAATTTACTCCATAAGACATGTTTGTTTTCGTAGAGTTATTATACGATATCCTGAGGGAAATAGATATGTTGTCAGGGTGTTGTGATATGACTGTGAGTTCGCGTGCCTTGAAAAGGTTATTTCAAGTTGTGATTTTCTGGAGGTATGGGAGGTTGTATGAGGAAGAGACTGAAGAGATCTGGAGAAAGATTTTTTTTCGGTCTCTGTTTTGCATCCGGTTGTTGCAATAGTTTCTTACGGGCTTAATTACTTAGAAAGTTGATCAGTTCATCTACACCCTACGTATATCTTCCCACAAAGCGACAGGATAAATCAAATTTTAATGACTTTATTTTCTATGATTATTTCTATCATATCTTATTAATCCATATACTTGTTATTCCTTTTCTCTTTCAGATTTAGTATGGCTGAATTTATTTTTGACGTTTCTTTTACTTTTTAGATGTATTTAAAAAGAAGAGTATTTTCTTTATAGTATTCATTTATTATATGTTTGAATTTTTCTTTTAATGAATCCGCGAATCTGGTTACTTGCAGGTCAGGAACGAGTCTGAAAACCAAATTGGCGACTTGTCATAACAGAAAGAATATAGGAATCGTTTTGTTTTTCTCTTTCATTTATCTTATGGAAGAAATGATTTCCTCCATTAGTAATTAAATGTCTTTTTCTCGTTCTTAAAATTAGGGACAGGTGGATCTCTAAAGAAATTTTCCCCTCAGTGTTCGTCCTATAAGATCATTCACATCAGTCGCTGACTGTTTCCATTCCTTCTTTATGATATCAGGTTATAATCTAAGTGCGAATGGTAATGAATAGAATTTATTCAAATACCTGAGCATCGTTCTTAGAATAGTTTCAATTCACTGAGATTAATTCCTATGGATTTCAAGCCCATTTATTTGCCCAGTGGAATCTATCATTGTAGTTTCAGATTGTCTTTTAAGTGACAAAGTTAATGAACTGATTCATTTTTACGTCTTAAACGTTATTCCCCGGGGTGCTGGTAATATAAATATATAAAATTCTTTATCATTTGTGTCCTTCACCTCGCTCCTTCCATTATTTTCCCCTCTTTATCAGTTATTATCAATCAAAGATGATAAAAAATCATGCACAACAGGAGCTCAGACATGATATAGAACTCGATTCTCTGTTTCTGCCATTAAGGGAATTGATTGCCATGCGAATTCCCCTTTTAATTAATCAATGGCTGTTATACAGGTGTATCTGATGTATATTTGATTAATCTACCCTTCTACCTGTCTACCGGAAGATGTCGCGTCCAGATAAAATTGAAATTCATTCTCATGAAAAGTGACGATTATTGAGGTGATCTTTATCTCAAACGTGTGTGTGTGTGTAGGGAGTCCTGCCCTAATGACTCATTTAGTAGTTTATGGCCATTTAGCCATAACACCACCCACACACACACACACACACACACACACACACACACACACACGCTCAGGTGGGTTAATGGCTTGAGAGTATTATCATTTCTCTCTCTCTCTCTCTCTCTCTCTCTCTCTCTCTCTCTCTCTCTCTCTCTCTCTCTCTCTCTCTCTCTCTCTCTCTCTCTCTCTCTCTCTCTCTCTCTCTCTCTCTCTCTCTCTCCTTCATCACGTTTCATCTCATGAACTTAATTCCTGGAGACAGGAAAGAAAGAATAATGCCTTTGTTAACCTTCTGCGTGATATAAAAGGCGACTTCAAGGAGCGGGAGTGAGGAACTGGCTATTCCCCTCCTCCTGTTTAATAACCTTCAAAAGGCGATATAGAGGAAGGAGCTAAGAGATTTTTTTTTCCTTTACCAATTCCTCCAACAAGCCATTCGCCCAAAACATTGTCCAAATCAGGCCTACACAGTTACCCACAAATGACTTCCGCAATCTAGCTTTTCTACCAATTGCTTTTAATGGTCTGAGGAAACCCGTGCACGGGGAAGACTACAAGAGGAGAGATGATAACAGAAGTGAGAGATGATGCCGAAGACCGTCCTTAGCTACGGGAGACAGCTGGAGACATCTGGAAGAAAAGAGGAAAAGGGAGACAGAAAGAAAAGTACCGAGGGAGAATGAGAGAGAGGATTAGATAGGAGGAAAGAGATAATGAAAGGCGAAAGAACTTCTCTGTTCCACAGCAAGTAAGCTGTTTCTACACCACTTCCTGTTGGTGTTAACTGGCAGAGCCTGGCTGGTCGAGGAGGAGTGGTGGACCTGTCTAGTCGCTATTGTCTGTTACAGAGTGATGAAGGAAGGAAGGAAGGAAGGAGGCAGAGAGAGAGAGAGAGAGAGAGAGAGAGAGAGAGAGAGAGAGAGAGAGAGAGAGAGAGAGAGAGAGAGAGAGAGAGAGAGAGAGAGAGAGAGAGAGAGAGAGAGAGCAGATTTATTAACCGCCCCCTTCCCATGTGTTTGTCTTCAACATAGACTTGATACTCTGCTCCTCCCAGCTACTAATATATTCATTTATTTTACGGTTTATTTATCCGCATCGGAGCAGGAGAGAGAGAGAGAGAGAGAGAGAGAGAGAGAGAGAGAGAGAGAGAGAGAGAGAGAGAGAGAGAGAGAGAGAGAGAGAGAGAGAGAGAGAGAGCGGCGTCATAATCACATCATCTCTATCATCGACCAGTAAATTGGCCACCCACCTAAAGAAAAATAAATCTCGTCTTATCTTTACCGCACTTTCCCCATAGGCTTTGTTAGGACTTCCTATGCTAAGGGAAGGTTCTATCTATTGCTATGTTAGATTACAAATCTCAGAGATGAAAAGCTTATCTTTTCTATACATACGCACGTGAGTTCTTAATCATCATATTCTGATATACAACCCTCTACACATACATATATGTCTAATCATCCAACCCAAATGTTTATATGTGACTCTCCCTGCACATCTATAAGCGTCTGAACATTTAACCCAGATGTTTATCTCTCCATACATAGAGAGAGAGAGAGAGAGAGAGAGAGAGAGAGAGAGAGAGAGAGAGAGAGAGAGAGAGAGAGAGAGAGAGAGAGAGGAGAGAGAGGGGAGCTGTGGGCGCCATTTTGTGGTACTGGGTTTTGGGATATCGGGCTGGCGTAGGGGAAGGGCGAGCCAGCGTTGCACTCCTCTCTCTCTCTCTCTCTCTCTCTCTCTCTCTCTCTCTCTCTCTCTCTCTCTCTCTCTCTCTCTCTCTCTCTCTCTCTCTCTCTCTCTCTCTCTCTCTCTCTCTCTCCCTCTCTCTCCTATTCCCTAAAAAAAAGGTACCACCAGCCAGGGAAGGTGGGGGGAAGGGGGAGGGGTTGTTGCTGTTTAGGGTAGTTAAAAAACGGAAACATTTTCATCTCGTTGGCATAACCGCCCAAATCAATGGCTTCCTATTTCCCACACTTTTCAAAAAAAAAAAAAAGAATAGGAAATAGGATGGTTATACCCATTACTGGCTCGGCATTAAAAGGAATTAATAGAAATAAATTAAAACCTATTCGTTATATGCTGTTCATTCTCATTTTTTCCTCTTCTTTTTGTTTACGTTTTATCTTTAGCTGGTAAATTGGGCAGATTGTAACCACGCAGAATTTTACCGTTGCCAACGGGAGCAGAATGGGGAAAGGATAATGCCAGACCTCTTTTGGACTACGACGGAAATGGAGGAAATAATACATTGCGATTAATCATCTGATAAAACAGATGCAAATTCAAAGTTTATATATATATATATATATATATATATATATATATATATATATATATATATATATATATATATATATATATATATATATATATGTGTGTGTGTGTGTGTGTGTGTGTGTGTTTGTGTGTGTCTGTTATCTATAAATCATATTCTTCAATTTATAACTTTACAGTATCAATCAATCTATTTTTCAGTGTAAAGGAAATATAACTTAAGAACGTAAGCGGTAACGCATTTCTTATCAATCATGATTAGACCCTCTATACATACATTTTATTATCAACATAGAAACAAAAGATGTGCTCACATCCTTCAAAAGGCACTTATTGGTGGAGCGTTGCGTATCGGATTATACCACAACCCGCTCTATAATCTTTCGCAATTATCTGTAGGCAAGGGTTTGGATTAGCATTTCTATATCATTCGCCAATTCATCAGTCGCCTATGGAGGATTCTAATTCAATTCTATAGCAGTTATTGACTTCTTATTGGCCGTATTTCTAATCTCTGTGATTGCATAGAGGTGGGTCGTATCAAGGTCGCACTTGTGTTTACACTCAATCATTCATTATAAGGGTCGTACTTGTGTTGCTACTAAATCATTCGCTATAAGGGTCGTACTTCTATTTATTACCATCACGAATTGTTCAGGGTCGTGGGTACATTTATCGCCACAACTTGGCGTTAAAACTCATAATTCTATCTATAGCTACAGCTCATTGTTAAAGGTCGAACTTATATCTACTGCTATATATAGCATCAAAGGTCATACGTCTATTAATTGCTACTACTCAGTACGAAAGGTCGCGCTCCTTTTTATCGCTTCGTCTCTATGTTTAAAGGCGTACCTCTGTATACAACTATTGTTCAGTATCAAAAGGCATACTTTTTATCGCTTCTGCTAAGTATCAAGGGTCGTACTTATACTTATTGCTACCCCTCAGTATGATTTAGTTTCTCTTTAAATCTATTTATCAGTGCATTTCATTTCACACTCTAGACGAAATCATGTAGCAAAACCTGAGTGTATGATAAGAGTGTGTTGAGCATGTTGAAATTGTCATTATAGCTTCATAAGACATTACTACTTCCCTCACGCACTCGTTACCATACCAACTATGACTGTTGTTTCATACTATGGCCAAAGAATAATTTGCCTCCCCTATACATGATCAGAATTTAAGACACTTGTAATCGTGCAGGAAAAGAAGGCATTTAAGAGCACTTGGAAAGACACGAAGAGTGGCCGAGTCTCTCTACCTTATGCACTTGAAGACTGTCGAGGTATTCAGAGGATCTCTTTATCATACGCACTTAAAGGCAATCAAAACACTTACCTGCCAAGCAAGCAGAATCCCAGTCTATCTTGAAGGCAATAAGTATGCCATGCCCATAAGGAGCAATACCTGTGATATAAGTTTAGGATGATCCACCATGAATGATGATAATTTTTTTTTGTGTAGTGATTCTGGGATGATTTTGATACTTCCAGATTTTCTAATTGCTTATCTATTCATTTGACCTATCTATCTTTTTAAACATTTCGCAAAAAGATTTTGATTATTCTATTTATCTGTCTATATCATCTGTGCCGTCTCCCAGATAGTATCGGGCCCCTATATATGAAATTAACTACTCTATAACATATTATTCAAATACCATCCAAAATATTAAACTTAGATATCGAACTAGAAATTATTAGAATTTTTGTAATCCGTCTGCTGATACTGTTTAAGAATCTATTTTCAAAGTCGCCTCAAAAGCTTATATGATATGATTACAGAATTTTCTTTTACAATCTCATCTTCTTTTAGTATGTTGTAAAATCAATCAGTGAAAAGAAATATACCGAACACATGGCTTTCAAAGAAATGGACAACACTTGTGTTTATCATGTATCTGCTACTATTCATTTGATGAACTTAGACAAATTTTTTCTTAAGTGTGCAGATACGATAACAAGTTTAGACTCTGCTTATCTGTTACTATACATATCTATCTATTCTTTGATTTACTGTTGTTAGTATTATGTTCGTCGTCTACAACCTGTGGTTTACATAGACTCTATCGTCTGGTTCTGATCGTTTTTCCAACGAATAATCAGACACAACATATTTGTTAAATGCATTCGTTGCAACACATCATTTGTCGAAGAATACCCATGAGAATTGACGATAGAGAAAAAAGTATTTGAATGTAGCGAATAGCACTGGGCGATTCTTGAGTGTATTTGGTATCTATATATAGGCTGTTGAATAGCTCTTAAAATAAAGGAAATACTCTATTACCATTTTTTTTCGCATACAAACATCTACAAACGTTTGCTGAATGGCTCCTTCTATCACATCAAACGTTTATTAAGTATATCCAAAAACATTTCATCTTGAAGGAGTCCTTCGACTTCAACATCCACCTTACAACATCTACAAGGAGTAGTAGAAGCAGAAGACAGCGCCACTTGAGTGTATCAGATAGTACCAGAAGTCTCTTAAATGGTGAAGGATTCTTGAAATCATGGCTTGTGGAGCCGATCACTCATTTTCCAAGACAACATCCAAGCTGACCAACCAAGTCTATGTGTCAAGGGTGTAGTTATTTATGATACGAAAGTCATCATGATTAATGTATCGTAAAACTAATAACAAAAATGAATATCCTGTTGGAAAGAAAATTATATATATATATATATATATATATATATATATATATATATATATATATATATATATATATATATATATATATATATATATATATATATATATATATATATATTTATATATATATATATATATATATATATATAAATATATATATATATATATATATATATATATATATATATATATATATATATATATATATATATATATATATATATATATATATATATATATATATATATATATATATATATATATATATCTATTTATCTATTTATCTATTTATCTATATATCCTTTTTTTCTAAGAAATCTCTAATGATGGATTATAATGTGATCTAATCCATCATCGTCAGAGAAACCTATTTAGCTAATTTTTTAAATCCCTTTATGTGTTTTCCACAAAACTGTTAGTATATCTTGAATTGCATGTTTGTATTACGAACGAAATCCCAAAACACCATAGATTTGATAGATGCCTATATTTTTGTCCAATTCAACAGCGACTATTCGTTCAATACATTAATATTCTATTCCATTTGATGATTTGGAAAGATCTGGGAATACAATTGCATTTCGATTCTTGCGTTGATCCAGATGGGAACTCGATGACCCATTGTGGAGGAAAGGAACATAACCTCCCTTTATTTGCTGTGGGAAAAGCGACTAAGTGAGGTACTTCAACCATCATAGCCGCGTGTGCCTACAAAACATGCGACAATTCTTTGTCATTAGTCTCTGCTTTCTAAACTTCATTCCTTTGGCTATCTGTGCTTCTCCTTGTTGGCTAATGCGTCTCGGCAGGCGGCGGGGATAGCTTAGACGAGTCTCAACATTGAGCCCAAATACAAACTGGTTTCAGCCTTCAGTAGCGAGATAGCACTGGCTCAATATATAACATAAAAGCTAAGAATAGCCTGTGTTTTTGGAGTAGGAGAAGATATATATGCACGAATGCCTGAAATAACCGAACAGATATCATCAAAGTATAGTTGTTATGAAATTATCGAAAAGGATAGTCATAAACTTATTGAATAATCTTGTCTAAACGACTGATAACAACAGACTCCACATAAACAAACGAGTTTGATCAGATAAAACAAGTGCAAGTGATTTCAGCTAACAGATGATACATTGATTCCTTCCGATAAATTAAGATAAATATAACACAAATAAATCAATAACGTAAATTTCTTTACAGGTGAAGACCGCAAATATTCATTTTCTCCCGACGCAAAGTCGGAAGAGGAAAAGATAACTACAATTATCATATAAAACAACTTGGTCTTTCGTAATGGCACGAAATAGACCTGTATCAAAGGGAACACAAGGTTAAACTAGTTCACAGACAACAGACCAACAAGCTAGAAATACATTTCCACGGAAAACAAATATCACGACAAGAGCCAGTGCAAATTACAGTGAAGGTTCAGTTTACACACACACACACGCACACACACACACACACACACACATACACACACACACTGAATGTATAGCAGCCTTCAGGCAACAGGAGCCCCTGAACTCGGGGGATGTCCTGAGGTTAATACCTCAGGTAGGGCCAGAGTGACGATGATATATTTTGCAATCACATTCTGATATTACATTACGTTCGTGGTTACAGTAAAACGAATCCTAAGGTAATCCAATTCTCCTGTTTTTTGCTGAGATCCGAAATGGCGGCCGGTGAGCTGGGGAACACTGTTCTATAGCCAGGGATAAGCAGCAATTTAACAGAATGTCAGAAATATGACCCTCGCTAAAGTGATCAATAGTGTAATGTAAATGATTTCCAGCACATCTGGAGGGTACTTTTTAGAGATCTCTTTCTTAAAAATTTTCGGCTCTCCTGTTTTGAGTGTTTGATATCACTGATAAGAATTGCAGAAGCGGAAGATAACAGCGACTAGTGTTGCTGACTGTGACGAATTTACGGGCCCGTCTCAACTGATATGAAATAAAAAGTAAAAGACTTTGGTCATTTTCATCAATAACTACATAAATATACGACAATAATTAGTTATATATATATATATATATATATATATATATATATATATATATATATATATATATATATATATATATATATATATATATATATATATATATATATAAAAATCTAGGTTTCTTCGACACTGATGGTAAATCGGAAAAAAAAAAAATCCTTCTTGGTCTCTCTTGAACCGACACTGAATCATGAGATGTTATTCTAGCCTTCATCATATCCATTATGAAAATCAGATCCAAATACTATACAGAACTTGATGCCTCCTTCACTAGTTTAATGCAACGTTCTACACGATGGGTAAAACTTGATTAGTTTAGAACCTGATATGTGCCTCATCTTGAACACCCACAATAGTTTTATTTAGTCTCTCCCTGTGTGTGAGAGAGAGAGAGGAGGTTCACTTCTCTCGTTGTCATCTCGTTTGATTGATTTCTTCCAAGTCATGGACATTATAATCAATATTAAGAACCTTGAAGTCACTCAATTTTCTTTTTCCTTTATCGCACATCATGAACGCTAGTCTTTTCTTTCTTCTGCGTGGGTTTCTCGAATTACTAAAACATGGTTTTTTTTCCTGGTGGGAATAGTATGTCTTCCGACGTACGCATTTCCTGGCCAAGTAACCCTGTCATAACTGTTGCAGATTTATTTGCCCAGATATTATACATTTTTATGTGACAACATACATGACTTGGCTAGATAATAAGGTTTAGTACAAATCTGACAGCAAACTAGATTGCCCCGGCAAATCAACTGCTCCTCAGAATGACTTATATGAGATTATAATACTGTATAAAAGACACTTTGTTGGCTTGGTTGTCGTAGCATTTTGCCTATATACTCTACTGGCTAGAGTTACCTACCCTTGCGAAAAGGGTTTCCATCAGCAATTCCTCTCCTGACTATATGAGTAATCCTATTTAAGTATGTCTTTTTTTATGCTTTGTTTTACCACTTAGATAAACACCGATGTGCATTGGTAAATGAGACAACCCTTCACCATCAATCGTATGAATTAAACTTTACGATTGCGTTGTGAATGAACAGCTTTCCCAGGAGGACCACTGAATGACATTGCGCCATATGAGTACATTTCATATACCTTTATACAACAGTCTGTAAATCCAGTCAGTAACGGAAAGGAGTAAGTTTATTGACTGTTTCGCTTCACTTTCCTTTCGCCACATTAGTTTAGTTTGCCTATGTTGAAAAATGAATCCGAATTCATCAACTCTTTTTCAGATGTCTTTCTTGGTTCGCTCTGTGTATGTGGATTTGTGAAAACACTTGCGCTAAGTTATCCTGTACGCTCTGTAATCACTACCGCGGGTGAAGCTTATTATAAGCTGTATATGCTGATAATTAGAAGCTTATTGGATTATATGGCTAATTAGTCATTGATTCCCTTGATAAGTAGCACTTTTAAATCTCGCGTACAAAATGATGATGACTTGTCAAAGAACCTTGAAATATCTCAATATCTATTAGTCGCTTGTTAGTTTTTAATTCAAATCCCCTTTCAGAAAAGTTGCGGTTCGATTACCTTAAGGATGAATTACACTAACTAAAATTTCCTATAGTCATTATACATTTCTTAAATTTACAGACGCCTGTATGACGGTCAACTTTACTAAGGTTCTTAAGGATATATATATATATATATATATATATATATATATATATATATATATATATATATATATATATATATATATATATATATATATATATATATATATATATATATATATATATCGTATAATTCTGTAATCATGATCACACGTACTATTTGGATACCTGTTCCAGTTTTCATTGAGAGTATCTTTAAAGTATCCTTAAAAGAGAGGAAGGCGCTTACAAAACTTACAAATCCACGAATGAGAGTAAGGCAATGATTCGCCACAGAAGATAAAGAATCGAAATTGAGGATAATCGACATATTTGGCTGGTATGTAGAGATGGCATTCAAGAGGACCTGTCATAGAACACAAAAGCTATAGGATGAAATGCTTTGAGTGGAGTGAGATTCAGAATATCATATATCATATATCATATATCAATGATATATCCTCCCATGACGTAACCAGCTTTAGACTTAATCTTGAACTGATCAATCAAACTTAATCAAAACAAACTGGATAAAAAAATAGTTATCTGATGATAAAGATGTAGCATTATCTCCGTCGAAAAGGAAGAGAAAGATGGGAAACCATAGGTGTGTTCACTGAGGCAATGACCAGATATGTGAGAAAATAATCTCTGCATTTGATATCTAATTTTGGTCTAGGGTTTTTAGTGAGTAACTAAAGCTGTATAAATTTGTGCCTTATTTGTTTTTCTTATGCACTGTCTTTCGTTTTGGATTTCTTTCTGCAAGCATTCTATCCAGAGAGTTTTTGATGCTGTAGATAGGAATGCTGATATTTTTTCTTCTTAGTTTTGTAAATGAATTTGCTACATTACTTTGCCTTCCATATTTTTGTACTACAACTAGTTTGTATTTCATACTGAAAGTCTTGAAGTGGTATATTTCAATGTAAGTTTTACCTGTTAGAAATGTAATCAATAAACTTTTGATATTTTCCTTCAATTAATTTAGTTTCTTTTTGCTTTGAATGTTTATTGTATGATAACTTTTAGCATGCATGATATATCTATTTATTGTGTTTACTATTAAGGTAATCTATTACTGTGAGCTGAAATGTCTTGCCCTAGATAGAAAAGTAGGTATTTTCTCCGATGATTTAATGTAGTTCAAAGTTGTTCATCTCTCATCCACTCTTGTTAAGTCATATCATATACAGAAACATCAATCATCATCCTGGATATGCTCAAGGCTAGCTAGCACAAAATAGAGAGAGCATATCAGGTAATCTACACCTTGTCCTTTATATACAGAAAGATAATTTCCAAAGTCATATCCTCTAAGTGACACTCTATCGAAACAGGGATTCATTAAATGGTGTTATATGTTGCCATCACACAGAATCATATGATGATTAATTTAGCCAGAAATCTAGAGTTGAAAATCTAAAGTAGTTATCCTGAATGCCACATTGTCGACCTGATAGGGTTCCAGAGGGGTACAAAAGAGGTTGATCGCCTCCATCTTGCTAGATTTTTTCTTTAAGGGTCCTAGAGAGAACATTGTTTGTCACTGTAAAATCCCCAAAATGAGGATTTTAATTCAAGTAATTCATGAAACGAAACACGGCTCTGAAATCTGCCTCTGCTTATACAGTGATCCTAGGAAACCTAATTAGGATATGGGGAAACATTGAGCAGTGAGGATAAGGCTAGGAAAAAAGGTTTCGGATTCTATTCGGCGGGAGTGAAGCCATGTTACGCTGATCATTGATTTCCCACTTGACGGGAACCTCGTTCGCTCGACGTCCTGGCATTCTGAGGGAAAATCCTACATGTATACAAATCACACAGTGGACGAATTCATAAGGAAACCACATCCCAGAGTTTCTCCAAGAGTGTCCCTTGAGGATATGGTTAAGGCGAGACAGAACCAGTTCATCCCGGTCCTATAGACGACCGAAGCCAAGACACGAACACCAATCACTAAGTCTAGGACACCAGACCTTGAACGGGGGCTATACGTTCCGACACCTTAACTCCTCCTTCTTCTGTTATAACCTGACGGGAACGTGTGTGTTCTCAAGTTATTTACTTGATGTATCTTAAGGATCAGAATCACTGGCAAGTCCAACATAATTTTCGCAATTTTTTTACTTTCTTTGCAGAAGGGGCGGGGACGCTATACGGTAAGTTGAACTTATTTTTGTAATCTATCTGTAAAGGTGGAACATTGTGACGAGAAAAAATAGTATATATATATATATATATATATATATATATATATATATATATATATATATATATATATATATATATATATATATATATATATATATATATATATATATATATACATATATATATATATATACATATATATATATATATATATATATATTCATTTGAAATTACTTTGGTTTTTGATTTCTTTCAGTATAAAATCTTTGTTTCTGATATCAACAAAATTCTTTTTATTGGGCCAACTAGAATGATCAAGAAGAGAGAAATAGAAACGTAGAAGTTTCCTGGCGATTATCCACACTTACAGCCCTCGTCCAAGGAAATCCCGTCCAATTAGTGATTCTCACAAGACTTGCCCATTAGTGTGTAGGATCAGAAAGTCCCAGGGAGAGGGAGAGAGTGTGGGAGGGAGGGATGGGGGGAAGAGAGAGAGGGAGGGGGGTGAGAATCCTTCCAGCGGTCTCTTGAGGCAAGGGATCCCAACCTAGGGACCCTGTAATGGCGGACGCCAAAGTGTGTGGTGCACTCATGGGAGAAGCGTAGGATATTAGTGTTTTTGTGTAGGACTGTAGTTGCTATGACGGGTCTTAGTGGGGATATGGGAAGAGTAGGTAAGGGCGGAGTGTATGGTATAGGAGCAAACGTTTACAGAGGGAAGCAACATGGTCTGTTTGCTGCTGTACTCTGCATTCTGTATACGATGGCTAAGATGGTCTGTTTGTTATTCTTTTGCAGCGAATGGCCAGTTCCAGCCGGGTTGTGAGCCCAAGAGGCAGCGGACGGCCTATACCAGACACCAAATACTGGAACTGGAGAAGGAGTTCCACTTCAACCGCTACCTGACCCGACGGCGGAGGATAGAGATCGCCCACTCCCTCTGCCTCTCGGAGCGCCAGATCAAGATCTGGTTCCAGAACCGGAGGATGAAGTGGAAGAAGGACAACAAACTCCCCAACACCAAGAACGTGCGCAGAAAGACCAACCCGGCGGGCGTGACCACCACCGTCACGCCGAAGAACCAGCAGCAGAACCAAGGGCAGACTCAGAGCGCGACGCAGAACCCCGCTGCGCCAGACCAGCAGCAGCAACAGCAACAACAACAACAGCAGCAGCAACAACAACAACAGACAGCAGCACAACAGGCAGCGCAGCAGCAACAGCAGCAGCAGCAAGGTACCCCTCACCCTGGGTCAGGTCATCCGCCTGGCTATCCACACATGGGCGGGGGCATGATGCCTCCTGGCTTGACCCCCATCTCAGCACCTTATCCACACGGAGCCATGAAGCCGGACTACGGCCTGACCACGCTATAAGGCCGGTCTAGCGCCGATCATGTGGCGGTGCTCGAGCACCTCTACCCACTTTAGCTTTACCTGCTCTAGTAATATACTCCTTGACCCCACTCCCTTGAAGTAGTCTGGCAGCGGCTCTCTTGATGCTGCTGCTGCTACTAATACTGCTGCTGCTGCTGCTGTTGCTGCCGCTGTTGCCCTGCACGATCCCTCCCCAAAAACCGGAATCTCCTTATTCCTCCCCCTCCTCCACCACCCACCACAATCTCCCTCCCCAAACACGGAGTCTCATCCTCTAACTACAACCTGGCCTGAAGCGACCGACCTCCTTGGGCATCGGGCGACGCTGGCCAGGCGGCTGACGGACAGCCTCCCCAACTCCCCCTCCACCCCAGGCTGGAGCTCTGCTGTACAAATACAAGGCCAGGGACGCAGACCCAACCGGTTGAGCCTCTGGCTCCCGGGTGCTACTACTTGGCCACAAGACTGCTGCTGCTGCTGTTGCTCGGCCCTTAGCTGCAGGCCGGCCCTGATTAATGCTGCCCGGTCCTTAGCTGCAGCTCGGCCCTGATTGCTGCCGCTGGGCCCTGAAGGGTTACTGCTGCTCGGTCCTAGCTGCAACTCAGGTCTAACGGCTGTTGCTCGGCCCTGACTGTTGTTGCTAGGACCTGACGGCTGCTGCTACTGCGCTGCTGCTCGGCCCTTGACTGTCGCTGAGTCGCCACCCAAGATTGTGAAAGAAATGATACTTATCTCAGGGTTGTGTGTGTGTTTGTGCTGCTAGATTTCACACAAGCGGACCGCTGTGATGTGGCCATTGTGCATCCCTTTACAAGAAACCTTTCAGCTCTAACATTTCGTTTTCTAAAGGACGTCGTTATCTAAGGCATATTTTCAAAGGCGAAATAAAAAATAAAGAAGTTAATAAAGTGAGATATAGAAATCCGCTTTCGAAGAGATAGCAATAGTATGTTTCCCTTGAGTATATCGTGCATATAGTGTTCAAAAGAAAATCGACAAAAAAAAAGATGAAACTCACATGAAGTGGTATGCATACGATTACAGAGTCGGTGAACGTGTGGAAAAGGAAGGTTAAAAAAAAGTCAAATAGAAAATGATGACACGTCTTCTCTTACACGGTGTGGGCGTACAGAACACACACACACACACACACACACACACACACACACACACACACACACACACACACACACACACATACACACGCTCGCGTACCAATGCCAAGAGAGCTGGTCTACGGGACAGCATCTAGCGCTCCTGGCCTGCTCCATGCGCCTCCCTGGGCGATCTAAGTTGTAGCTATAATCCCACCTTGAAAGGCCGCCGAATTTTAACACATAATTATGTCCAGAGAGTGAGGAGGAGGAGGAGGAGGAGGAGGAGTGGGAGGAGAAGAAGGAGGAGGAAACGGGGAAAGCTTTTATTGCTGATAATCCCCTCGCAGCCACTCCTACTCCTACAATACCGGCACTCCTGCAGACGTTCGTGGATTACTTGAAGTTCGTTCTTTTAGTATCTAACAAAAGAAAAATAGAGTGACTTTTATGAGAAACGTTCTTTCATGTTGAACGTCTGTAAATAAACGTAAGTTTAGCAGTCATGTTGATGTGAGGAAGGGCGTTGTCCTGAATTAATGGTACCGTGACCTCGTAAGCCAGAGACCTGACCAGTTGACCTGACCTCATCTTTGCCCCTCCTTGCTTGTAAAGGGGTTTGGAGTTTACTGCTGGTGGGTCGCTCTTTATTGCTCCCAAGAGGGCATTTAACTCGGCCGGTGAATTGTCGCATTGTACGCCAGAAATATATACACGACTGCAGTTCCAGTTCATATTTTTGGAATGTATGTTTGTCAGTCAGGGACATTATATATATATATATATATATATATATATATATATATATATATATATATATATATATATATATATATATATATATATATATATATATATATATATATATATATATATATATATATATATATATATATATATATATATATATATATATATATATATATTTCAAAGGTTTCTATCATGGACAAAAACTGTAAATAAATTTCGAGGCTTGTTATAAATGGGAGCAAAATTTAAAAAGAAAAAATCGAGGACGGTAGAGTAAGAAAAACAACATCAGATAAGAAGAGGAGGAATAGAACAAGCGTTTGATGTATATACGAAAGAAAATAGATATCATCTTACATGGGAATATAGTTCTAATGAGAAAAAAAGCAAGACAGTAGCTTGACATGGAGGGTGTAAGGTGGTTTTGGGTTTTGCTTGTACACCCGTAAGTCAGAACCGTTAGTCCCTCCTTGGGCGATTGCTCTCTATTACCTATTCACTGTTAGTATACATACATATATATATATATATATATATATATATATATATATATATATATATATATATATATATATATATATATATATATATATATATATATATATATATATATATATATATATATATATATATATTTATATATATATATATATATATATATATATATATATATATATATATATATATATATATATCATATTCATATAAAGTTGATATCCTTATTCATAATTCATTACTAAGCTACTGGTATTTATTTGAGTTCTCTGTAGCACATAGGAATATCAATTTACTATAAGTGAAATCATTTTGCAGAGACGAGACCTTACGTCTCTCAAGAGTCGGAAATCAGGGTTTATAGATAAGATTTTAGTCACTGTTTGCGTGAGGTTCTGAAGAGCCCCGTTAGACTTCACCATATTCGTAGAATCTTAAACACAACGGCGTCTGTCGCCTGACACGAGACAATATTTAAGTTTTCGCTGAAGCTTAACCGAATCATCATCTTACACTCCTCTAAGTTGGGGCGAAATTTAATTCTCAAGAGTAAAAGATTAAAAATAATGTCTTGAATAGTGAAACGTGAAAGACTACTTCATAGTTCACAATCAAAACCGAAACTTTGCTCTACTTACATTTTCAACTTAGCGCTACCACAAAGGGCGATGAACACCATACGTATGTGCGTGTGTTTGAAGTTAACAATATATAATTTCAGTTCAGAAATTCGGTAATAGATGATGCACGTATACAACCCTCCTTACACAGCTCGCTCAAGGTTTCGTCTCAGCGAAAGACCTGAAATATAGGTAATAGTTATATTATTATTACAGAATCTAATGCATGTGCTGGTGAGGGGTAATACAGTTTGGAATATCGGCCATTCAGTCATAACCCGCGAGTATTGTTCTTGCATCTGGGGTGGGTCTTCTTCCACCCTTCCTCGAGCCACGGAGGTGGAACCAAAGTCTTTCACATCATCTGACCATCACCTCTAAATTTTCCTTTCGCGTCTGCCATGATCTTGTTTCTCTTTCCTCTGTTCTTCAGGTATTATTTCTCGTGAGGTGTTTCCATGTGGTCACGGTACACTAAGACCGAGACTACGGTACGTGACTGTTTGCGTCTTCATATAGTTCGTGAATGGAGATCAGTTACACGAGGATTAGTCGTTATAAAGGCTCTTTCATTCGTAGTCTCCTCCCTCTTAAGTCTTTTTCCAGTTCCCATAAGCTTCCCACTCTCACGAACTGAGTGTACAAACACCTAAGAGTAATACCTCCTCCGTCTTCATTTCCTTTCCTTTAACGTTCATCATTCTATCCTCTCAACCGATATGGCCTCCACTAGGGTAAGTTTTGGTCAGTGTAATGCTGGGGGCTGGAAAGCTATTAAATGTTTTGCAAGGATATTCAGCCGCGAGCTCTCCTTCTCTGTTTTCTTACATAGACACACATTAACTGACACACATATAATTTCAACTAACCTGTCGAACTCTTCTCAATACAGGGGCCTCATCATATGGGGGTGTCAATACGAGTACAATACGTGAACTGGTTCCCGACTCTGTGATCGTGGTAGACCCGGTATGTGTGTGTCAAGAGTAGAGGTGATATAGCAGTGGTATTCGTGTACTGTACATGATATATTCAGAAGCATAGCATCAAACTACAGTAATCAAAATACGTTTCAATCTTACGTTGGTAAATTTACGGGTTCAATATTTGTTTTTGTTTTCCTCCTTCTTTCTCTAAGTTTTCTTGGTTCTGTTGTTATCATATTCTACTGTCTGTTTTCCTAATTGATCCTTTCTCGTTTCCTAATTGGCATACATATTTCATTGATCATATTCTATGTATATTTAATAATAAATTGGCATACTTATATCACTGATCATAGCTTCTTTCATGTATAATGAGATCCATTATATCAGTCCATTACATTTTGTTTTCTTTTCTTCCTTGTTTAGTTATTTTGATTACATTTCCCAGTGTACAGAAAAAAAAGAAGAATACTCAATATTTATGATGTATACAAGTTTTTGTTTCAGCCAAACAAAAGGTGATTATTATCATTATAATTCTTATTGGCTCCTATTATAGTTATAATACTTAGAGATAATAAAAGAATTCTAATCTTGATTATTGAGAATATGTATAATGCTTCTAATGGCGATTCTTTTGCGTCAGAACACAACGGCGGAGGTGCTGTCTGTTCCAGAACTATAAAAGAAAAATTCTTAAAGTGAAGCATCATGTAAAAAAAAAAGAAGTGAATGACAATGTATAAAACTTGTGAAAAAAAAAATCATATCTGTCGTTGTGAATTTCTGATGTAGAGGATGAGGAAGTGTGAAAGACCATGAGAGACTTGTGGGTGTGGAACCCCCCGTAGCCATACCAATTTTTATACCTGTAAATGAGGACTGTTCCCCCATTCCCCATGATTAGTCGACTTGTACATGAAATCTCTCTTACCCTCTCTTTCTCATTTCCCTTCAGCTCATTAGTGTCTATAAGGCCTGAAACAAATGATACATCTTGAGTTATCCATGATAGAGTTCTCTCTTTTTTAATTAGAATACCTAGATTTTTATTTATTTATCTCGGTCATGTGTTTTGGGCCACTCTAATCGTCTGAGGGAGAGGAGAGAGAAAGAGAGAGTGGAGGAAAAAAGAGGAGAGGTTCTATACCATCCGCTGGGCGCTTTGATATGATGGTTATGCTCAACATACTGTGTTTTGTAATGCCAGGGACATTTACCCTTGTCATTCACTGGTAAGAAAGGTTATAGTCTTCTATCCTGTCCCGTGAACTGAGTGCTATTTTATACGCAACTATATATGGCTGTGTGAGTAAATATATATATATATATATATATATATATATATATATATATATATATATATATATATATATATATATATATATATATATATATATATATATATATATATATATATATATATATATATATATATATATATATATATATATATATATATATATATATATATATATATATATATATATATATATATATATATATATATATATATATATATATATATATATATATATATATATATATATATATATATATTCAAATTTATTGTCCTCTTGATGAATTATTTATCATTATTTATCATAACCAATCTGTCTTAGATATTTTCCATCTCAATGAGGCAATTTGAAATTAACATTAATCCACTCACCAATGAAGGACTGAAGGCTTGAGGTCCCTGGTCTTGCTTCATGACACCAAGACACTGAACAAATTATGAATATATTGAACACTGACATAATAAATGTTATCATTTACATTGAAATACATTTGTAGATAGTGTGTGAATCCACATAGGTCGATTATTGTAAAGTTTTGAATAAACCGCTAGAGAAATTCAGGCGTTGTTTATCTCATCTAACACACCATTGTTGACCATCTCTATCTCCATCGGATCAGATAATGTATACACCCACAAAACATAAATGAGAAGTATGAGAGAATGTTCAAGGTAGTGTTAACTCAATCACTGATGCTATTACAACAATAAGAACTTCAAGTCTTTCTTATTCCTTACTTGATTAAAATGAGTATGGAAACTTAGAGTACTTCTAGCACAAACAGTAAATAATGTACATCTTATCCTAGAATCACTGATATTGCAAAACAAAATCTCTCATGCGAAAATCAGGCCCCGTACAACACCCCTGATATTGAGCCATTATATTTAGAACATCTTAGGAAACTCAACCAATAAATCAGTGTTTCAGAGAGTAAGGTCTTAAAGCTCCCCAAAAAACACAGTCACTCAATAACTGATGTTTTTCTTTCCCTTTTGTGAAACCTAACTGAGGAAAGACTTTCTGGAATCCGTTCTAGAGACCCTTTTTTTTTCTTTCCTCCGCCTTCCAGGACCTTAGCATTCCAGGGACGTGGCGACAAATACATCTGGAGCAAAGAGAGAGGCCAAGGGAGGCAGAGGGGTCCCGCGGCCCCCATTACGCCCGCTAATCCCACAAGATGTCGACAAGATTGGTCCAGCGAACCGCCCTGACAAATGCCTTCTGGAGGTGGCTGGAGGGACCAGGCTGAGTTGATGGCAGTGGTGGCGGTGGTGGTGGTGGTGGTGGTGGTGTTGGTGTGTGGTGGTGGTAGAGGAGACTAGAGGTAGGTAGGGAGGTAGGTTGGTGAGGAGAGTAGCAAATATCTTAGAGGAAAATTGTGTCAAAGGCGATGGAAGACTGCGTCAGAGGCACGAGGAACAGATGGAGGGTTAGGCTGTACAGTAGGTAACTCATGGCGCGGTAGACGAACGTGACTGCCATGAATATATAGACATGGGGTCTAGAGGTAAAACATATGAGCAGCTGAGACGTGGGATGGGGGATGTATAAATATATACGTACTCTGGTGCCCTCTCAGTCCTGTTGGGAGAGAGAGAGAGAGAGAGAGAGAGAGAGAGAGAGAGAGAGAGAGAGAGAGAGAGAGAGAGAGAGAGAGACCAGATGTGGACATAACATTTGGCCGCGGACGAGAGGAAACACCTGGCTCGAAATCTCTCTGGCACACCTGTTCCCGAACGACATGTGACGCCTGTATAACACCAGGTCAACACTTATTTGAATATCAGCTGTGTCATCCCCGTGATGAGTACAGACGATATGGCTTGTTGATGAATAGCCACCGTCTGTTTGATAGCGTTGTCCATACGACACCTCTATCCATTTTTACTTACGGGGAGAGTCAGGGAGGGGAGGGGGGATATCTATATTATTATGAGGTGGCCATCCTCACCGGTATATACGATTATTCTGGACATAGAGGAAGGGTATAGAGTGTATGTATTTTGCTGCAATTTGTCATCCATATTCAGATATTGATATACACAGTATATTCAGATGATTATATGTATATATATATATATATATATATATATATATATATATATATATATATATATATATATATTTCCTCCAGCAACTAACATCTTTACAGACCGTCACGTCTTCTTTTATCTGTCTTGCCTGTGAACCCTAATGTAGTGTCCTCTAGCAGATAATCTTACAACAGATCCCATCTTCCATGACCTAGCTTTCCCATGTACTCACATGTACTACCTTCCAGGAGATAAACTCGTAACAGAACATCATGTCTTCTGTTGTCTGTTCTTCCCACGCACTGTCCCAGCAGATAACTTCGTCATAGTCTATCTGGTTGTCTGTTAACTGGCTTTTCCAAGTAACTCCCACGTAGCCATCCAGTTCCTAGCCATTTATATCCCCACATAGTTGCACGTACTCTAATAACTATTTTCCTCCTCGTTTTGCCTCACTATATCATTACCCCTTTGTGACAAGTCTCCCTCTTTCTACTCTTATTCATTAGAATGGTTGTAATTTAAGGAGTTCCCCAACGTCCTATTCATAATTTCACTTTAACAAAGTCTTCCTTTTCCAGCTTTACCTCCTCAATCCTTCTGGACCATCCTAATTGGCCAGTAGCTTCCACTCCTTCTTCCTCCTCTCTCCTTCTATATCTCTCTACTCCCTCTTCAGCTTGCTAACATTTCATTGGTATTGTCCCCTTTCTCCCCCTCTCCTTCTAACCCGCAGCTTTCCCCCCTAACTTCCCCTCCCCTTTCCACCGCTCCCAAACCCACCCCCCCCCCAAACCCCCTACCTCCCACCTTCCGCAACCGCTTTGCAACAACCCTGGACATAATTGGCCAAAGCCCTGGTGGCTTTCTGGCGAACCCCCCTGTCATTATCACAATCAACACAAATGAGGACAAAACTTCTCCCTCAAACAAATAGCTGTGTCTGTGCTGTTCTAATGACAGCCTTGCCATGGCATTCCCTCCTGTTCGCTGATCCCACCTAAGACATAGTAGGAGAGACTCCCAAACCCTCGTCATACTCCAAGAGTCTATTATTCAGAGTAAGATGGTTACCTCTTAAAGTCAATTTGGGAGGATGTATTTTCTCTCTCCGACAGCAAGATAATTTCTTTCTCTTTTCTCCCCCCCCCCCCCCCGCGCTTTGGGTAAAACCGGATATCTTTACAGTACAAAGTGATTAGAATAGCTTTTTCGCATGACGGATTGTGTTTAAATGCATGTGTATAATGTTGCCTGTGTATGTTGTTATGTATATTGCAACAGTCCGGCATCAATATGTATTTGAAAGTTGCTTACTGATTCCAAAGTACACACACACACACACACACATACACACACACACACACACACACACACACACACACACACACACACACACACATGTATATATATCCTTTGTAGTTTTTTTCAGTCTTGCTGGTCAATACATTCTTATTCCATCATAGGACTGGCGTTCGCAAGATTTTTTTCCCTTAATACAATCTTTTAATATCGCGATAAATCAATTCTTTTTTAGTCTCTATGAATCGTCCTTTAAAAGATATTCTGTCTACATTACAGTTTGTAAAAGATACATAATTCATATCAGAATACAAACTATTACTCTGTTGCTGTAACTTACGGTACTGTGATCCTGTAGAAGACGTATTACTGGAATCTGTTGACAATTGAAGAAAGGTAAAGAAAATGTGACGGGAGGCCAGTTCATCACAGCTGAACCCCTGCAAGTCCTATTGTCTCCAGCTGTCAGATTTCTTATCATCTGCTTTACTGAGTTTATGACTATTATTTATGGTAACTGCTCTTTTTATGCTCTTTTGAGTGTTGTAACACTAACGCCGTGCCGGAGTTTATGAGGCTCAAATGACGCACAAGTTAGTTATGGGTGTACAAACAAAATATAATCTATTTACCTCACGTCTGCTGATTTATTCTGAGGCGTCATCTCCGTGAGCTTCATTTCAATTTCGGCTGCTGTGAAATAGAAAGAAACAATCTGTTAATGCAGTACGTAAGTACGTAAATGAGAGATAATTTCCTCACTCAGAGTCCACCTCGGTTGAAGCTGGGATTCGATGGTTCGAAGTGAAAGAGTCGGTCGATATCAGTGTTCATGTGGAAACGACCCGAAGCCTATGTCCTGTGAGAAGTCCACATTCACATCGTTTGCAAAGTCATAAATCATGGGAATCTTAGGACTATACCCCTATATACAGCCTTAGGGATGTAGCAACGTAGTCTTGGCAATATGGAATATATCTAACCACGTAGTTTTATATACAGGTTTAGTGGGTTTATCATCTATGGTGACCAACTAAACACAACATTATGATCCATGAAAGCGACGATATGATCCTTGAGTACGACTGTAGTCCCCTAGCACGCAGAGTCTTGTGTGCATGGCCTTAAACCTGACCCTAGAGGGAACATTCCATACTGAGAGAAACAGTAGTAATCCAGCATTAGAATATCAAAGGGATTTATGCTTATATCTACAATATATCAGTAATGGTTTCCGTGTACTTTCGAGTATATTGGGATTTTCTTTTTCACATCATTATTTAACATATAGAGATGTAGATCAATCAGTAACAAATGATTGCCACTTGATTGCCAACCGTGACATCAAGCTGTAAGTAATTACTGAATTTGGTATCAGATATCCGACCATTTATTCAATTTACTATCAGATTAGTGTCATCATTAGACTTCGGTACCAGACTACACCCTAATTGATATCCTAATTGGATATATCATTTCGTGTATTCATTTGTGCAGTTATCTTGCGCCGATGAGCTACTCCTGTCCAATTATTTCTCTTGGATAATTTCAATTTTATTTTCTCTGTGTTGGTAAGACATTTCTTCTAGCTTCAAGCCTCTTCTGTAGGAAGGTCACGCAGCGATAAGTTGGACACGGCGCATGAGTTGTCGTAATGTAACTGTTGCGTATAAAATCATTTGCATAATCGCGTTCCGGGAAAGGGGTGAGGCAGTAATTACAATTTCTATGCAAAAAAAAACGTAATTCTGGGTAATTACCGGGAATTATGTTGTTCCATAATTCCACGCTGGAGTTTTCTGGGGAGGAACGAATGCCGAAAAATGTCACCCAATTATCCTGCGAACTGGAACTTAAAAGGAGGTGAACGACAGAAGAAAATAGGAGGCGCAAAATCGACAATAATTTCTAAATAGGGAACTACTAGAAAAGTATAAGTAGGGGATAAGAATTAGATGAGTACCAAGTAAACGAAGAACCTAAATGAAAATAAGTGGATGAATGAGGAAATATTCGTTCAGTAAAGGATAAGAAGCATAGAATTAGTAAATCAAATGAGAAATCGTATTATAAAGAAATTAGTTTAAAAAGAGTTTGAATTCGATGAAAGGATATCAGGAATAAAACCTAAGCAGTAAGCTTATCGGACAGGATGAGTAGATTTCATATAAGTTAAAGAATCTATGTAAGGAAATAATCAGTATATGCGTGTTTATACTTTTTTGTGGAGGAGGGGGAGTTGCTTGGTCCAGTGGGTGTTTGCAACCGATATCCCGAGACCCTTCACTCTACTTGTAAGATGAGCAGACAGATTTGCAAGGAGTCAAACAGATAAGGTATCAAGTTGAGCATTTAACGCAGGGAAAGCTGATAGGTGGGGAGCTAATGAAGGAAAATGTAAGCTCGAAAATTACAAAGAGACAGCCACAGGGAGAATCAACTAAAAAGCAAAATGAAGTATCGGATATATTGATGTAGGAAGATATGGAATGACATAGGGTGGTGAGAAAACAATTGACGTTTAAGCGGATAGAGAGACAAAGGTAAAACGGGATCTATCCAGGCAAAAAAGAGAGAACTCTGAGTTATGTGGACAAACGAGCAAGCGAGAAAGTCGCGCCGCAGCCACTTACCGTGAGAAATTGATGTGATTATCCCCACACAGCAGTTCACGGTTCACTGGGGTTCACACGTTAAATTTTCCCATCCTTACGTGAGGACGAAGCAGGCGTGACAACCTCCGTACCAGGATACAAATGGCTGAACATCGCTGCACAGTTGTGAGAATGAAATTCTCCAGCGAGGAGTGTAGACCAATAAAATTTCTCTTGTATATTAGGCCATATATTGTGTAAGTGTAAGGATTTGGTTCTTACACTAGCATTTCAAAAAGGATATCAGATATAGAATGTTGATTACACCTATATTCTCTGAAAGGAAGAATATTTACATGGTATGCAGTGTGCAAACCATAGGGTTGTTATGATAATCTTCATAAGTCTGAGAGGTAAAGTTATTTCATCTTTCATTACTCACTTTGAGATCACTGTAGTTGATTGAACCACTATGGCAAAGACCTTTTAACCAAATTCGTAATTCAGCACCAATTCCAATTCTATTTGCTTTTGCATGCATATTTCTATTTCAAAAGTCAGCTTTGACCTAACCCTATATGAAAAATGGTATTGGAGATAAAGATGGAGCACAGAAAACATAGATTTTGACACAGCAGAGAATCTTAACCTTACATTCCTTACGTTTCTAACATCTATGCTACACTTGCCCCAGCATACATTCTTTCAGTGTAAGCTATCTTCTTCCTGAAGGTGAATGGCAGGCGTGAACCGCAGCGTTACGGGGGATTCACACAGTGATCAGGAGACAATGTGCTGATGAATCACCAATCCACCTGATTAGGTCTAAGAAGGGAGGGGAACCGAAGTGAGGGGGCGAGATGAGGGGGCGAGGTGAGGGTGCCGCTGCTCCGTCGTGGCGAAATCAGGTGCGTGTGTGAGACTGTTTTATGTACAGTGTTGTAATGAAATAAGAACTAAGTTTGGGTACTTTAACCTAGAGAGAGAGAGAGAGAGAGAGAGAGAGAGAGAGAGAGAGAGAGAGAGAGAGAGAGAGAGAGAGAGAGAGAGAGAGCATATCTACCTACCTACTTACCTAATCACGAGTACCTATGAATATATATATATATATATATATATATATATATATATATATATATATATATATATATATATATATATATATATACATAGAGAGAGAGAGAGAGAGAGAGAGAGAGAGAGAGAGAGAGAGAGAGAGAGAGAGAGAGAGAGAGAGAGAGAGAGAGAGAGAGAGAGAGAGAGAGATGGAGAAAAGGGAAGAAAGAGAGGTGTAGAATCATTAGAAAACAGACTTTTAGAGGCACCGATAAAACATTGCATTTACATGATAGTCATACTTTGATTATATGATATATGAATATCAAAACTACGTTCGAGTTTAGCACTTAATGATAACAAGGACGTCGGATATTGAGGTATCAACATGTGGTCAAACTTCAGTATAAGACGAGGTGAACAAGAAAGATTTAAATGTGTTGTTTACACGGGAATAGAAATGAAAAGAAAAAGATTGAACTAAAATAAGAAAGTACAAAATAGAGAAAGGGAACAATTTACAGAGGAGAACAGGAAATATAAGTAGTCGGATGACGATTAGAAAAGAAATCAGATAACTACATAAGAGGATAAACAAATTAGATTGAAAAACAAAATAAAGTAAACAGATATTCTCGTTCGCCTTTTTACTAAAAGAGAAATAAGACTGATAGATAAAGTGTTATACAAGAGAACAAAAAGTATATTTATACAAACGCTAAACTGATTATGAAAAATAGAAGAGAAAGAAAGAAATGTGGAAAGTGTTGATCGTAATATTTCTTAAAAGCATTTACTTAACACTTTTCTGACATGGAATTCTATATATAAAAGTACGTTACTTTCTGGCTGATATTGAACTTGAAAAAAACGATCTAATATCAAAGGTTTCAACCATTCACAGACACACTTCGTAAGTTAATGAAACAAGTTCATTTCGCACCAGTTGTAACGCGAACGTAAAGTCAAGGTTTATCCAGGCTTCAAGACTAATAGTAGTAGTATTTTTAAATACTTCACCTATCAGGTGAATGAGACATCTATCTAGTAAAGGAAAATGATGGAAAGTTGTTGGAGGAATAGCCTCTTTTTTCTCCGGGAGGAGTTCTTTCCCCACCCCCACACAGCCCAGCCTTAAGGAGATTTCAACGAAGCAAAAATAGTGATCCAAACGGCAAAATTTACGGATTTCTGTAATTGCTCGTCATAATTGCCTCTAATCTTGACCTTACTGATTTGAAGGGTTTCTTATTATGATTTTTATGACCTTAATGATAAACAGTTATATTTTTCTTAGTATAAGGGGGGAAATTTTCATTTTTTTTCAAGCTGAAAGATATGAGCGTAGAGATTGCTGTCTTTATAAATCCAAGAATGTAAGAGAAATAAGGTGAAATTTGGTTGGTATGTTCAGGATACATCACTTTAAAAGAAATGATCTTACATGAGGTGAAATGCTCAAGAATAGTATGTATATCATGATAATGAGCTGATATTCAAAGCAAGTTACCGCGATATAAAAACAGGTAATATGGCATCCCGTTGTTTCAATGTATGGCATTTCTGTTTTATTCTACGTAGGTAAATTAAGGTAAATAAAAGAATATATATATATATATATATATATATATATATATATATATATATATATATATATATATATATATATATATATATATATATATATATATGAGAGAACGAACATCTCTGATGCAACATTCACGATATGAGCCAATAAACGAGTCGTTTTTATTACCCTAAATGATAAAGTGAAAAAAGTAAGCACTTCCACATCCACATCAACACACTAGGCTTGAGGTGAGGATGTGTGAGAGCGGTGTTGTGGAGGCTGGATCATTCTTATCCACCCTAAGAATCTAATGATAAATGGGCAACAAATAAGGAAGTATATAATGCAATATGCAACGAAAGTAAGACATATATAAGCATGTTGTTCTGCAAGGAAGCTTCATGAAATCGACGTAAAACGATTACAGAACAAAGGGTTATACAGTCGAAAAGGCTCACATCGGTCGGCCTTACCTTGTGTTATCAAGACCTCTTCCCTAACAGCCTCAGATTATAATCCCAATGGATTTATATATATGCAAACAACCCATTAGCCACACTGTAAAGGTTAATCTTAATGGCCTCTCGCTGTTGGGAAGGCGACTCCCGACGAATAGATAACTCAAGATTAAACCGTTCTATGTCGGTACGACAATTTATTCTGCGAATGCGCAGCAAATTAATTAAGGGAATGGTCGCCCGCGCAGTTGGAAGGGCGGGACCTCTTGCCTGAAGGAGGCTCCTGCGTCTCGCCAAGGAAAAGCATGATGCCCCACGAAGAATATTAACTCCCTCCATATTCGACGATTATCGGAGACCTCACCTCTTCTGCTTCAAACTCCCCCCCATCCACCCACCTATGACGTTTCACTTCCCCCGCCCTACCCTAACTTATATAGCCCCACCTACCCCATTCCCCCTTTGTTACATAAGATAATTGTATATTCATCAAACACACACTCACACACACACACACACACACACACACACACACACACACACACACACACACACACACACACACACACACACACACACAGAGGAAAGGGAGCTCCACAAGTGCAAAACGCCTTCCCCGTACAAAGAAAAAAAAATAAATAGTTACATATAGCTAATTACCTTACGAGTATAACGCTCTCTCACCATACAGCACAAATTGCTTATTACACAAACATGTCCTCTACAGCTGCTTTCATGCTCCTGGTTTATAAATGAGGCTCCCTCTGTGTTACAGAGCCAATACCTTTCGAAACAAATCTTTTCTCGAACGATTTCTCTAATACTGAAAATGAGCATCAGGAGGATATACAGCATTGGATTATCTACATCCTGGATAGTAGTGGTGGACAAGATCATCCTTATCACTTTCTCTGAGAATTTTCGAGTCCTGTTACACGTCTGTCTTTATGTTG
>NC_092245.1:16810700-16845700 GCF_036320965.1 Panulirus ornatus
GAAATCCACCAGGAATAAGTAATCAGCCAATCGTGGTTCTTTTACTTCGAAAGATGTCACACCAAGACCATCTTGAGCGAGGCTAATAGTCTCCAGCACAGTTGGGAAACGATGGTTCTATGTTTCTAATTCCGTAGATTACACTTTGTAATTTGTGTAAAGGAAGCGGCTAGTGGCGCCTTGATTAATTATGCGTCATCCAGTAATTTCTTCCCGGGGTCTCCCGAGGGATCTTTTGCCTCAATTAAACAGACTGATTAAAAAATGTCTCTTCCGGAGAAAAGTTTAGTTTTTTGTCACTTTCAAGGACTTCCCCATCCCTCCCTCTACCCTCACCCTCCACCCCGTCTCACCCCCCCACTCTCTCTCTCTCTCTCTCTCTCTCTCTCTCTCTCTCTCTCTCTCTCTCTCTCTCTCTCTCTCTCTCTCTCTCTCTCTCTCTCTCTCTCTCTCTCTCTCTCTCTCTCTCTCTCTCTCTCTCTCTCTCGCGTAAGGTAACCTCTGGCTTATCAGAACGTTCATCCCTTTCTCGTAACAAGTTGTCTAAGAATTACATTTATGTTTAATGACTACCATTAACAAAAGCTACCACAAACCACCAACACTTCTACGTGTCACTGTCTCTCCCTCACTCCCCCTCCCGGCCAACCCTTCTGGAAAAAAGCAATAAAAAACGTAATTTCATAATCCAATTTGGAATGGGTGTTCACTCTCCGAGTTGAAATTAATAGCCCGTGATACTCAGATGATAAAACTAATTATCAAATAGAGCAGATATATATATGTATATATATATATATATATATATATATATATATATATATATATATATATATATATATATATATATATATATATATATATATATATATATTTGTGTGTGTAGTGTGTGTGTTTGTGTGTGTGTGTGTGTGTGTGTGTGTGTGTGTGTCTGTGTGTCTGTGTGTCTGTGTGTCTGTGTATTTTCCCGTGTGTGTGTGGGTATGACCCGAATGATGAAGCATTATAATCACTTAAGATTCCCAAACAGATCTCTGTTCCCTACATTATCTTCCCACTTGTTGAGGAATTTGGTCGACTGGTTTCTTACCAGATAAGGTCACTGTTAAGCATCGTGTTAACGGGAACCACTCAAACGGCATTCTTAGTTATAGATGTAGAAATGTAGGGAGAATTGATCACCTGAGATCACTGGCAACTAGACAACCCGAGTGCTGAGAGAACTGGTTAATCGAGAACTGGATTACCCAAGAGGAGAAGGAGCAGGATAACCAGAGGGTTAATTATCGAAATGGTGACGACAAAGTCCGACTGATTGTATGAGGCAGAAAATCTATAAGTTTAAGACGTGCTGGACAGCCATTGTATGATTATCCAACTAATAAAAACCTTAGTTATTACAGCTTAAGCTTATTCTTTTTCCACGTCTATAGTCACATGAAACGATTGGGCGAAGGAATATCAGCTTATCTTACTGAGGTTACAACCATACTTTCCTTATAAAAGATGAAAAGAAATGAAATAAGAAACTACCCTTAAATCCTTTTTTTCTTTTAGATTTCATGTTTCCAGCGCATTCCAATCTCGAAAAGAGGTCCCAAGTTTGGATTACTACATTTCTCCGACCCAGGAAGAAGAATCCACACGGCAACTTTAGGACAAACTAAGTGATAGAAAAGAATTCTTTATTTATGTATTTCAATCACAGTACTGTATAATTAAGTGAATACTTATCGAACATAAAAGTATACGTAAGTATGCAGTAAAGCTAACGAAAAACATAATGATAGAGACATGAACAGACTCGAAATGCAGATATAGCGCAGACGAACAAGAATGCAAGAAACAAGAAAGATCTGAGAAGAGATTAGAAAGGAATACAAAGAAATAGAAAAAGCAGCAAACCATTTATGAGTTCTTCTGAGTCTCTTTGTTTCCCATTTCATGATTGGAGTTACAAAATCATGAATTTTGCCGATGTGATCAACCATCTTTGATTGCTTCCCGTTTCTCTACATTGCTTTCGAGAATGTTATCATTTGATGGTACAAGGAGACGGAAAAATAAAAGACGAATTAAGAGGAAAGAAATTAGGCAACAGGATAAAACATAAGGAATAAAAGGGGAACAAGGGAATAGGATATGGAGACAAGTGATAAGATGAAAGTGGAGCCAAAAAAGAAAAGAAGAATAAAGGTATGAAAAAGTATAAGTGAGAAAAAGATAGGTGAAATGAAAAAGGGTTATAAAGAACCATGGAATCTACGCAAGAATTGATAGAAAACAGAAAGTTGACTGGAGAGTGATGGTAAAGGAACATCATGATAAAGGCAAACGCTGGAACAAGGAAAAAGAGGAGGAAGAAGTAGAACAGTGCAAGTGAGAGAAGACTGATTTAGAAGATGAAATAATATAGAAGGTCGAGTGCTGCTTGTGATAAGAAAAATGATGAGAGGGATAGGAAACGTTAGGAGATAAAATAGAGGAGTACGGTGATAGGTTGGTAAATGAAGGCGAGTGAGACCACAAAGAATAAAGAGGAAATCAATGGAAGACGTGACACTGGAGAGTAAGAGAGATGGAGGACATCATGATAGAATAAATGTAGAATACATCAGAAATAAAGGAAATCAAAAGCAATTGTGAGGGATAGGAAACAGAGCAGAATAAAGGAGAGGAGTGAGGAGAACGAACGAAATGGTGGCAGAGGATAAAAGTGGGAAACTGAAAAGTGATAAATAGTAGAGGATAAAGGAATAAAAAAAATATGAAGCCATTAGGGTAAAGAAAGACAAGATGATAAACGGAGAAGAGAAATCATGGGTCAGAAACAGCTATTCCAGGCATAGGATTGATAACAAACAGTAGAAACCAAAGAGGGAATATCTAGAAGAAAGGAACCCAATGTGAACCGAAGCCATGGACAGTAAGAGAGGATGGTAAGAGAATCAACTGAAAGGGAAAGGAAAGCAGCCCCTGGAAGGAGGAAAAAAAATGGGAGAGGATGTTGGATCCATCTCTCTTCCTTCCCCTGCAGGAGAGAGGGAGGGGTGGGAGGGAGGCGTAGCATGAGGGAAGTAATGATGGCTCCGAGACCTTGACGAATGGATTGTGTGTTCTGCCACAACAAGAATGGAAGAACACGGATTCATCATTTACATTATGAAGGGCGCAGCGACACAGTGGCCCAAGTCGTATCTGTCGCTATGGTGGGTTCTTCTATCACCGGCCGGAGCGATGAACGACCCTGCGGTTGCGGATCGAGAGGTTAAAAACAAGCAAGAGCACTTTATGATTTTCTTATGCTGATACACAGCTGGTTCAAAGACGTGTATGGGTGCCTTGGTTCCTCCTGTGTGTGTGTGTGTGTGTGTGTATGTGTGTGTGTGTGTGTGTGTGTGTGTGTGTGTGTGTGTGTGTGTGTGTGTGTGTAAGTGTGTGTGTGTAAGTGTGTGTGTAGAAGAGACAAAAAGATATAAAGAGATACTTTTCTAACGAAGCGGGAGTGGAAGTGGCTGGAAATCCTCCCCTCCTATATTCATACCTTTGGAAAATTAGTACAAGAGGAAGCACAATGATATATCTTAAATTCCTAGTCTAGATATTAGAGACGGGATGATGAAGCAAAAAGCTCGACTCACTTTACTTCTTATTTGGAGAGGAAAAACACAGAAGACATCTTACTAATTGATAAAGCCAAGATGCACCCAAATCATATTAAATGCAACTTCAAGTAAAGAACAAAAGACCTTTAAAATTTCTTAATATCTTGTATAAATCGCAGGCGCACAGTTAACGTTAAACCCATTGACGAGATTGCTTTCTCAACTTAAACTATATATATATATATATATATATATATATATATATATATATATATATATATATATATATATATATATATATATATATATATATATATATATATATATCCATTTTTATGGTTAGGTGAAATGAATACTGAAATTTTCCGGGTAGGATTAAAATATATCGTTAATGTATTACATTCCTATACTCTGATGATGATGTTATGTTCTCTCGGGGTCACGAAAACCAATAATCTCAGACAGCTTAATTCTCAACACGTTCCCTTTAGAAATATTGTGCCAAAGATTAGAAACAAAACAAGAATTCACGACAGAAATCTTCACCAATCGTTCCTTTAAGATTTATGATCATTTGATCTTTTAAAATTTATGATCATGTTTAAAAGCTAAGAACTCTGATTAGTCATGGGTAAAAGAAAATAAATCTAGATTTAACACATGAAATAAACTGTAAATCTAAAGGAAATTTTTTTCCTATTCTCTCCGTCGTCTTCTGCTGTCTGTGGTGCAGCGGAGGATTCCCTAATGAGCCGTGTTGATGATGGACACGTTTACAAAAACCTCTTCGAGAAGAAGACGAAAGATGATCCTTTGGAAATAGGACCAAGAGACAAATGAAGGGCTTTCTTGCGATCCTTGGGGCCTGGCCGGTCAAGCCCATTCCTTGTCAAGGGAGGAGATCGTCTCGAGCCGGAATTCATTTGGGGTCACATAAGCTGATTAATTGGCTTCAGAAGGATAGCTTACAGGAGGTTCTTATCCCCATCTTCGTGGGTTTGATCCTCTCTGACTTTGCTTGATCCTGTCTTATGTTGCTTGACCTTGATTTTAATTTGCTTGATCCTTCTTTATGTTGCTCAAACCTTTTCCGTTTTCTTATATCATCTATTATTGTACTAAATCCTTTCTTATTTTCTTTGATTCTCTCTTGTTTCTTTTGATCCTCTCCTAGTTTTCTTACCTCTCCTATTTTGGTTTGCCAGGCATGTCTTGGAAAGCTTCTATAATTGGTGTTTGTACACTCATTCACGAGGGATCCAGAATGTCCTTCTTTCACTCCGGCTTAAAGAGCCCGTTGTCGGGATGGGTTTTAGTGGTAATTAGTATTATCAAATTTCTCTAGTGTTATACAGAATCACTGACTTCATATATTTTCTGCTTTTTGCTATATTTTCTTTTACCTCTTAAGCCTCAGCCATAAAGCTTAGCTTGTCTGTCGTGTCGTCACCTATATGAACGTATATATATATATATATATATATATATATATATATATATATATATATATATATATATATATATATATATATATATATATATATATATATATATATATATATATTATCATTATCACTGGATAGATCGCTACATATTCCTCACCATCATCATCATAATCAATCGCAAGAGGAATCAATGTTTCCATGAAAATATAAGAATAATTCATCAGGAAAGCATCGCCTTTTACATCATTGCATCGTCATCCTCACCATCATTATCGTCATTATCATCATCATTTTCACCTTTATCATTATCATTTCCATCACCATTATCATTACCCCTTCTTTTTTCAATCATTGTCGTCATTTTCTACAACGTACACGTACGTAAACATCTTTGCTCTCATGACGGTATTATCGACAGTGTAGAATACATTATCATCCATCAGACAGAACCTGACAGACGGGATGATGGTCAAGCATCTCGCCTGACAGTTACGGAGATGTTTAAGCGTCTCTCCTGACGGTCGAGGAGACGGTCAAGGTACCCTTCTGACAGGTAAGGAGACAGTCAACAGTCATTCTTGACTGGCAGAGTTACAGCCAAGCGTCTCTTTCGACAGGTAGGGAGACTGTCAAAAAGTTTCTCCCAACAGGTAGAGAGACTGTCAAAAAGTGTCTCCCAACAGGTATAGAGACTGTCAAAAAGTTTCTCCCAACAGGCAGAGAGACTCTCCAAAAGTTTCTCCTAACAGGTAGAGAGACTGTCCAAAATTTCTCTTGACAGTTCAAAACCACAGTAAAAAGTCTCTTTCGTAGGCGGAGCGAGAAGCAAGCGTCTATCTTGACAGGAAAAAGAGACAATCAAGAGCTTGAATGGATGGGTGAGATAGATTGGTCAAATCTATTCCTCCAATCTATCTTAAAGTCTCTAAATCTACTGCCATCTAGTAATCGTCTGTAGAATTACTGTTATCTTGTTGATGTATGCAGAGCCGTGGTTATCTAGAAAACGCCCTAGAATGCGTTATTTCATAGATAGCTTTTAACCACTTGTCTAATAAATGGCTTGGCACTATTTCAGCATAAATTTCTAGAGCCACCGTTGTCTAGCATCTCTATATCAATAGCTATCTAGCATGTGATACTAAAACTCCGGCTATCTAGTTAGCATCTCTATATTCAATGTTATCTATTGTGTTCCTAGACTCCCTGAAATCTAGTAAATGTCTATACATTTACTGTTATCTAGTACGTATGCGTTTCTAGAGCCGGTTTTCTAGTACGTTTACCTTTCTATAGCCGGTCTTCTAGTGAGACAGATGTGAATTGCATAATTCATCGAAGATGTTACATTTTTTTCTTTTTGTGAGTGATTATTCCAATACTTGAAAATTAGATCTCTGCATTACTTTAATATGAACCTTAATTACTTAAGTGCAGAAATAAAAGACTCGTAAAAAAAAAAAATGTGTAACAGGAACTTTTGCAGATGAAGATGATTATATCGGGGGAATTTGCAAGGGAAACCATTTTGTCAGGAGCGTCTTCAGGAAAAACCATCATATCGGGATATTTTGCAGAAAATGGACAAAAAAAAAAGGGAACTTTTGCAGAAAACGGGATGATATCGGGAAATTCTGTACAAAAACAAAAGACATTTGGATTTCGAATAGTCAAAATAATCATATCGGATGATTTCGAAGAAAAAGAAAGAAAGATTGATGATATCAGCAAATTCAGCTGTGTAAGTTTAAGAAAGCCCAGACGTCTTCTGCAATTGACTTACAAAACAGCGGGAATCACTTCGTCCCGTAAACCATCTTCAGCGCTTATGATAATGTAACTAATTTATCAGTTTCTGGTTTATGACAGAAGACCTTAACAGCCGGCGTTGAAAGAACACACAAAAACCCGCGCCACTGTTAATGGTGGTGAATAAATAATTACCGTATCATGATAAAACGTAGGAATTAAAAGGTATATTTATTTGCCGACTTCTTTAAGTGGCATTCTTTATAGCCATCGTATAACTTATATTTTAGAACAATTTATAAGATTTTATATCATGGCGGTGGTGAAATAGCATGCAAATCATTTGGAACTCCAACGAAAGTCACTCTACATATGGAATTGTAGCAATCTAAATATCTTTTTTTTTTCTTTTAACTTCCACTTCCAGAATCCCGATTAGTCTAGGGTGCTCCCGCAGCGCCCAGAAAGCTAGCCACGGCCACTGGGTGAAGCCGCAGGTCAAGAAGTGACGTGGTGCTCCGTGTATATGTTTGCGGGGTGGGTTCAAAACGACTGTAGAGTTAGTGTTTAGTGTTTCTACCATGGCGTGGCACTTTCATACAACGTATCCTAACAGCAAGGGTTCGAATGGCTACCATCTACGTGGGAGTTGAGTCCATAACCGACAGGTTAGCGTACTCAGCACCTTCACAAATGGTAAAGGTTCGAATTCTTACTGTTGGACGATATATTTAGGCAAAAAGGGAGAACATATCCATGAATGATAAAATCTTTTTCGAAATCTGTTTGAAGTATAAACTTCATTTAATCTTTCTCCTCTAACATTCACATAATTAACAAAAGTTACTGATTACCAATAGGATTCAAAATGCAGGTTTGAATCACATCTTAAATTTCTCCAATTGCTCGAAGAGGGAACGTGAACCCGATGGTCATACAACTCGTTTTCTTTTTTTGAAAGGAAAATGTGTCTAGGGATATGTCTGCCCTGTAAGCACAATACACCAGAACAGGGACTCGAGAGAGAGAGAGAGAGAGAGAGAGAGAGAGAGAGAGAGAGAGAGAGAGAGAGAGAGAGAGAGAGAGAGAGAGAGAGAGAGAGAGAGAGAGAGAGACATCAACGAACACCTTTATAGAAACTAGCCCATCACCTTTAATAGAAGCTCATCCATCGCCATCGAGGACACTGACTTCACCTCTGGATCTTCCCGTCGAACGATGGCAAGAATAAGAACAAACCCCCACCACCTTCACCATCATCATCGCCACCACCACCACCACCACCACAGGGCCCTCCCCTTAGCAGCCAGCTAGACAGAGGTTATTAGCCAGTATTTGTCTCCATCATCGCCTCACCGGAACGTCTTCACCCAGCTGGAGCAGGGAGAAATATCATCCCGCCCCTCGCTAATCAGTTGGTAGGGCGAGGCGGCAGACATACGACATAGCCTGGCCTGGAAGTCAGTGATTTGTCAGGGGAGGAAACTCTGGCTGCTTCTGGGGTGAGGGTGAGAGGCAAGGGTGCTCGGACAGGTTCTGTTTGTCTTGGTGACGTTTAGCCTCTGTTCACCGCCCGAGAGCCAGACGTCCGTCCCGTCTTCACCTGCTCTAGCCTTTGCTGGGGTTGTCTGAAAGGAGACTTGCACATTGACATCATGGTTGTCCTTATGATGAGTCGGTGTGTAGGTTATAGTCTTGTAATCATTTGTCGGTTTCTGAACTCGAGTTCTCAATGAGAATCATATGTGTGTCTCTCTTGTGATTAATTCTTGTGATCCGATTTTAATTCTCTGAGCATACACCTTCAGTCTCTCCTTTCCATTGTAAATAATTTTGTCTTTGTGCTTAAGATATAGTGCTACTGTTTCGATGGTGAACACTTTTTCCTTCCTTCTTATTATTATTGATATTATTATCATTATCCATAACTATCATTATCATGATTGTTATTATTGTTATCATCATTATCATTATCGTAATTGTTTATATTATCATTATTGTTATTATTATTATCATTATTATCATTATTATTATTACTATTATTATTGTTATTATATTATTATTATTATTATTATTATTATTATTATTATTATTATTATTATTATTATTATTATTATTATTATTATTATTATCATTATTATTATTATTCAGCTCTAGGGCTTTTTTTTGGGGAATCCTGCAGGTTCGAGGCTGCGTTCCACGCAAGAGGTAGACAATTGACGGACAACGATGCAGCCTCACCGAAGGTGACCTCGCTCACTGTGTGCAACATCTTGCACATCTAGTAAAGAGAATCTGTTCCAGTAGAACAGATTTCGAGTCCTAAACCAACGCAGACTGTAAATTGTTTATCAGTTACTGGACCGTTATCGCAGATGCAAGTTATGAGGTAAATGATGGTCTGAAGTGCTATTTGACTCGTAAAAAGGTTGGGTACACTTTGTCTTGCCAGTTTTGGCTGGCTTCGCTATAGAATGCCCTGTCTACAACCAGGAGGAGATGCAGGGGGCTTGAATGCAAAATAGCCTAAATATTCTCCAGTACTTCATGTTTCTGGAGACGATTTCCAATTACTGTAATACAGCTCCTTGCTATTCACCGCTGTTGCGGCTCCTCCAATAGCCATAAGTCCTATTATTTCTACTCCTACTCCTACTACTATTACTTACTACTAATACTACTATCACTACTACTAATGACACAGCAGTTGCAGTTGCTACAGATGCGCAGTAACTCACATCTCGTACCCTGCTTTTCAGAGTGAAAATCGCCCAAAATGATGTAAACATGCAATGTATACACGCGAATAATCAAAACGTCATGCCCGTCAGGATCGTTTGAATAATGCATCTTATCGCTGCATGACAGCTTAGCATAACAATGAACTTCGTCTCCCATTCATGACGCTTAGGCGGATGTAAGACAGTCAAGCCCCTGCTCAAGAAGACATGCATGATGCGAAAATGAGTAAGATTATTGGGGTTCAGGTCCAGAAAGCGAGCAGGGTATGGAAAGTGGAATAGAAGAGGTATGGAGAAGAGAGAGGAAAGGGAAGGAAGAAGGGTAGAGAGTAGACACATGTGACACAATCATTCTGTTACTCAAGAAAATGTGTATACAGGAAAGATGATTAAATTGCTGGGGCTTAACCGATCCAGGAAGAAAACGGGACATGGAATTTGGATTGAAGGAAGGATCGAGAAGACGAAAAAAAGAAGGGGATTGGGGGATGAAAGAGAGTAAAAGGGAGGCTAATGTAACAAAGCTGCACTCTTTCTCTTGGAAACTCGATAGGACGAGGAATAGAGAGAAAAAAAGAATATGAAGCGAAGATGTTATGAAAGGAGGTCCGTTGGCCTTCCTTCCTTCCTTCCTTCCTTCCGACGTGAATGAAGTAACCACATTTTTCAAAAAGTGACAAGCGACATATTACTGTTGACTAGAGAGAGGAACATATTCTGCCACGGTGGGAAATGGCTAGCTGGTCCCCTCGCCTCAGAAGTGACGCCAAGATCTCTGGCGGTGACGATGGTAGTGATGGTGATGGTGGTGAAGAAAATGGTGCGGATGATGGTAGCATCCATACACTTCAACAACACCCCACACCATACATCCGTATACTCTTCCCTGACTGAAGTCTTCTTTTTTCCCGTTTCTAATCAACTAATGAAAGAAAACTGAAATCAAAGAAAGATGACGTTACTTGTGGATGATATTGGTAGTGTTGTCAGTGATGATGTTGTCAGAAATACAGCTATTGGTGATAATGATGCTGGTAGTGATGATACTATTACCGCTGTTGGTAGTGCTGTGGGTAGTGCTGTTACTGGTGCTGTTGTTGGTAGATCATGCTTGTAGTGTCTCTGTGGCTTGTGGCTCGACCAGGTTTTACAAGTTCTATGTTTCCTCACAAGAGAGGTCAGTCCTTAACTTGTACCATATGTATATGGTTCTCCTGTATTTGTTGATCATCAAAATGTCGGATTCACACGCTGTCGAACCATGTTCCTGTTCCATCATTCCCTCCACCTCCTCGTCTTCCATTCATCCTCATCTATCCTCAGCTAATACCTGTTGTGTCTTTCACTCGAGCCTGTTTATCCTCTATCCTTCTTCTGCTGTGTTCTACCGTTCCTTACCGAACCATTCATCCCTCTCTGTCCTTATCTGCACATACGCTCGAGACTCCTTACCTCTCTCCCATCTATATAACCATCCATTTATCTAACCTTGGTCCCCATCTTTCCCTACCACAGCTCCAACCATTCCTTACAACCCGTCCTTCCTAACCATGCTTTCTCCTCCCTCCTCTTAACTATACAATACCCACATCATTTATTTACTTCTGCCGCTCCTGTTCCTCTCACTTAAATTTTTTCCCCCTCTCTTGTAGTGTAAATAGATTATACTTTTTACCAACACAGTCAGGACCATCGAAATGTCAGCTCATTTCCTCTCTTATTTTCATTTACAACCGTCAAAGTCCTCACTTTTTTTTTCATTCACCTACCGTCGCTTTATCTTTCTTTGTTACATACCCTTCTTCCACCTTGTTCGTCCTTCGCCTGTATCCTTCGTTACGTGCCATTTCCGTTACATTCTCCTTCACCTGTATCCTCCATCCTCCGTTCCTCTCACTAATTCATCAAGCCTTCTTTTGTTCACTGACACTCCTCCACTTCCAGTTACCTACTGGTGTATTACTTTCTCTTCCATCTCTTCATTTTCCTTGTATTTCATATCCCCTATTTCCTTCATCATTCTACCCCCTTTATTTTTTTCATCCTTATTTCCGATCCTTCTCTCCCCCCAAACCTTTCTTGCTAACCACCCCATCTTGTAAACTCCGAGGCCAGAAAGAAACCGACAGGGCGGTACAATCAGTTTTCCCAGAAGAAACCGTGCATTTATTGTTATTAATTAGAGACCATGTCACCTGAGAGACAAATGGAGAAGGCGTCAGTGTAACCTGGTATTTATATGCAAAGCAACCGGCACAGGATGAATGATTGCCGTGGAGGGACGCAAATGGATGGTGTGTATTAGTGAAGGCAAAAGAAGAAGAGAAGACGAAGGAGGAGCGGCAGCGGCGTAGAAGCGCTCCTTCCTCAGCCACAGGAGTAGATGAGAAGATTTGGTAGATTGTTGGGCCTACGATTCGTAGTTGATGAGTGAGTTGTAGATCGATTTCGAACCCCGTTCAATGCGACGTGGATCACAGCTTGAGCAAAAGCCTTGGGCATGATGGTACGAACCCTGAGTACGGTGATGCGATTCTTAGATATGATGGGGTGGTCCTTGACCTAACACTTAATGGTCAGGTCAGAGACCAGGCCACCATATCCAAGTGTCGTATCGTCGTGTTCAGAGGTCGTTCTGTCGTGTACATTGATCGCACCGCCACTCTCGGTGGGTGGATGTTCTGGATATATATATATATATATATATATTCTCTCCTATATATTCACACATATACATGTATAACGTCGGCATATATTTACCTTATCTACTTCCTCTTCTACGTCATACAATATTTTTCGATTCTTTGAGCTGTACATATTCGGACATGGGCAGATATTTACATCTATTATTTCTGTTATAGTAAACATATCAATCATTTATGATGTCTAACTGATAGTTCTTTATATTCTCTGTATAACAATAGAACAATACGTCACTGACGAACTTGATAACATTGACTTAACAAACTGAAGCGAGAGAATCATGCATTCTTATTTACACTCTGCATTTCTCAATTCGTATGTGCAAAAAAGACTTAGTTCCTCGCCATATACGTTGTACACACACACAATACATATATATATATATATATATATATATATATATATATATATATATATATATATATATATATATATATATATATATATATATATATATGTGTGTGTGTGTGTGTGTGTGTGTGTGTGTGTGTGTGTGTGTGTGTGTGTGTGTGTGTATGTGTGTGTGTGTGTGTGTTGCGGAAAGTCCTTAGGGATTCACATCTTCATTAAAATCAATACCCTTCAGAGATTTCGTATTCTATAATCAATAATGTTCGGTAAACCACTTTATTTTGGTGAGCTTTCTTTTTCGGTACATATGTAGAGTCTTCCTAAACTCAGCAGCGTTCGTGACAATAGAATTTACCGGATTAACGATTCTTTCGAGTTTAGAATTAATCTTACCACAGTCAAAAACGCATCTGAATTTGCAACCTCAGTGAATCAGTGGTTCTCATGGACCCTGATGGATGCCTTAGACCCAGTCAGCAGTGTCATCCTCGAATCAAGAGACCTCCTGGCAAAGGTACCCTTGAAGACGCAGGGACTCCAGATAGATGGGATAAGATCATCTGGAATGTCGTCCAAGGGAACCATTAGTGTTCCAGATGGTGCTTCCTGTCCAGACGTCGGACTGGTGGGTCTTGTGGATACCAGATGCGAATCTTGATGGGCGAGGAACATGGAGGCGGAGGAAGACGTGGAGGTGGAGAGAAGGAGGAGGAGGAGGAGGAGGAGGAGGAGGAGGAGAAGGAGGAGGGTCGTCTCCAATTCCATCCTCACCTGGAAGTAGTCTTGTATATCATCCCTCTGTTACCGACTCCTTACCTCCTCCTCATCCTAATCCTCAACCTCCTCCCATTTCCCTTTCTATTCTTTCCTCTCTCCCAACAAGAACATTGCGACTACACTCCATCACCTGGACTCATCTTGCTCGTGACGAGATATTTTGGATAGTCTCTCAGGAAACCATGAGTTTCTCTCTTGCGGGTTAGAAGGAAGACGCAGACGTTCTTCGGCTACAGCCTAAACAACGCAGAGAACTCCTCAATCTTTGAGTCATGAATACATCAACGAGGAATATCACATAAGAAGTGAAAATGGAACTTCTTTTGGCATGGAGTGGCTTTCCTCTGATCATTTCTCGTTGCTGATGGATTCAACATGAATTTGTGGTCCACGTACAGAGGAAGGATCCAACAGGATGCATGCCTTTTTTTCCAGACACACTCCAGGCCTTTTCCATTAGGCTTGATTATGCGAATATCTTATCAGATTTATTTTAACATTAATTCTTCCATTACATTTATTTTTCATGTTTTCATTTTGTATATCAGTGACTCTATCTTCAGTCAGCACTGCAAGTCTTCGTACAGACCACTTTGGTTTCCTTGCTTTCACCTTGCATGATACGTGTCAGCGAAGAATATTGCATTGTCTGAATGTCCTTTTTTTCGATTGCATTGCACAGGAAGGAATGGAAAAGGTAAGATATATATTTTTTTGCCTTAGACATATTAGACTATTGTTCCAATATATGACGTTAACATTATAGTTCATATGCAATGCTGGACGATACGCCGTATTTACCTGTAGTTTCATAAAGCCACAGGGAAATCCCCGGAGATCAAGCTTAAAGCTGCCTTGGTTAAGCTAAGTCCTGGATTAACTGTTGGAGAGTCCAATTAAGCGGAGGGTTAAATATCTGGAGTCTTTTGATGGCGGTCTCATCCCAGGATGTAGGTCTCTCTCTCTCTCTCTCTCTCTCTCTCTCTCTCTCTCTCTCTCTCTCTCTCTCTCTCTCTCTCTCTCTCTCTCTCTCTCTCTCTCTCTCTCTCTCTCTCTCTCTCTCTCTCTCTCTCTCTCTCTCTCTCTCTCTCTCTCTCTCTCTCTCTCTCTCTCTCTCTCTCTCTCGTGGAGCGGTGAATAACATTGTCCCTAATGCCCGAGACAGCATCACTTCTTAAGCTTTATATATGTGAGAAAATAAAGCACATAATTCCTGAGTACAGGACTCAGTGTGGCTCTCACCAAAAGACACCATAAAACAGTTGGGAGAAAAAGAAACTTACAGGAATTAAGAAGATACGAAATACTGGCTGGAAAAACGCGCACAAAATTTCTAGAAAATGTGCACAAAATATCTTTGGAAAATACGCACGAAATATCTATGGAAAATACGAACAGAATTTGTTAAACAGGTGACGTAGTACTAAGAACATATAGGGTATATACCACTGAGGCAAAGGCGAAAAAAATGAATATACGAAACAATGTTCAAATACTGTCTAGGTAGTATCTTAGATTATGTCGAGATAGGAGCACAGAAAGCTAGAAAATATTACACCCAGTGCCTTACACGCGGAGCACGAAATCCTCAACAGCCCTTTTTCTGCGGAAGGCAGCGAGCATCGCTGAGGAACACGACATACAATGGTCTCTGAAGCAATGCTTTCACAACGGTGGCAAAATAGTAGATTACTTCTACAGGCATTATGGGGAATCCTGCACAATCTAGACCACCAAAATCTCTAACTTGTGGCACTTAATCTTATCTTATTCGTTATTGGTTTAAGAGTTTCTATGAATTTAACTAGATACATACTATCATTCTTATCTCACCATAAAAAAAATGGAAAATAGATATGACTGATGTTATCTTTTAGTATCGTAGGGAAGTTCTTCAACCCTTCCTCTCTCCGACTGCATGCAACAGTAGCAACAACAGCTGTTCGTGGCAGCTGCAGAAACCATCTTGGCCGTGCACAACTGGCCGGCTCCCCTTGGAGAACAGCAGACCCTGACAGCGGGAGGAGCGTCCGCGGCAGATGTGGCTGGCTTGCGTCTGCTTCACCGGCGGCGTCTGGCTCACACATCATCACGGCTATGGGAATAAACACTGCCTCACCCGGGGAAGAACAGAGAGAAAGACAGACAGACAGATAGATACATAGACAAACGAGTGGCTGATGGTCTTTTTCAGTATTATGGTTCCCATGTTGGTGGTCTGGTCTCTGGGATTTGTTATCCGTGACTTGTCTTAGTCGAGTATTCCCTGAATCTATCAAGAAATTTTTCGATAAAGAAATAAAATTGCAGTAGATTTTTCTGGGAAAAGAGAACGCGATTATGAAGAAATTAAAACTGCATTATTTGATCGCTTTCTCAGCACTGCGTAAATCGCTATATCATACCGTAGACAAATATCTTACAGAGGAGAGATGTAGAAATTATATTTTGTGTTGGTATGCCATTTAAGCTAGCTTACTCCTGTTAGGCATAATATAATAGAACGATAATTCTTTGTTAACACAAACAACATTATATATATGTAAATATATATATATATATATATATATATATATATATATATATATATATATATATATATATATATATATATATATATATATATATATATATATATATATATATATATATATATATATATATATATATATATATATATATATATATATATATATATATATATGTATATATATATGATGTCTTCGGCATGCATCAGTTTTATGCCTTAATGGCGTCTTCTCTCTAAATCTGTGTCAGTATAATTTCATCAAAATTAGTCTATATCATAAAGTAATCATCTCAACTATATTTCTCAATGTACGATGGTAAATTCCCTTGAAATTAATTAGTTCATGGTTTCCTGGTCCATCTGGTTTTCCCTGGCTGATCACAGCAGTGTAGGTATTCCTTGTTCCCAATAGTATCCATATATATTAGATATGATCTTCCCTTTTATCTCTCCCTCTGAAGATATTCTTATCTACTGATTTTCAACAGCACGATCGTGTATTGATATCCTTCCACCGGTGGTGCAGTTCATCTGGTTCCCCCCCAAGACTCAAAAGTCGTGTAATTGTTGTATGTCTATGGAGTGGTTACGGGGAAGTCTTCCTCCTCTGCTCTGAGGCCCAGCGGTGGTAGATATTAGCAAGGAGCGGAGTCGTCGTCAGCCCCGCCTCGCCGACGGAATCTACCTCTAACCTGTCTTTGTGTACCCCATATTCTCAGTAGACCGAAGCTGTACGTCAAGAGAAAAATTCGTAATGAAATAAGAAGAAAATCTTACACAGTATCTGGTCTAGAACGTGTATAGATATCGACACCGTAATAACAATCATTTCTAAATGAGATTAGTACCAATCAGCTGTAGCAATTACCTAAAAGACTGATCGGGTGCTGATTCTAATCCATATCATACAGGGATAGACGATTGGTCTAACTGCGTATTTTTTTCCCCAAAAGAACAACGTATTTAAGACGATACGAACTCACACAAGAATTCGCTCTCGCCCTGAAGAAAATCAACGTCTTATTTCAGTCCTCCGTCCTGAAGAAAACCATTTCACAATAGGATATCTACACACATGCCTCTGTCTGTCCTTGTGATCCTAATCAGGACTTTTAGAACATTAAAGAAAATCAGTCTTTGTCTTCTGTGCCTGTAAAGGATACTCATAAATATTATAGCAATAATAATAATAATGATAATGATAACATCAATAATAATGATAATAATAATAATATTAATAATGATAATAGTATTGATAATGATAATAAAGATACTAGTAATGATAATAGTAATGATGATAATGATAATAATAATAATAATAATAATAATAATAATAATAATAATAATAATAATAATAATAATAATAATAATAATAATAATAATAATAATAATAATAATAATAATAATAATAATAATAATAATAATAATAATAATAATAATAATAATAATAATAATAATAATAATAATAATAATAATAATAATAATAATAATAATAATAATAATAATAATAATAATAATAATAATAATAATAATAATAATAATAATAATAATAATAATAATAATAATAATAATAATAATAATAATAATAATAATAATAATAATAATAATAATAATAATAATAATAATAATAATAATAATAATAATAATAATAATAATAATAATAATAATAATAATAATAATAATAATAATAATAATAATAATAATAATAATAATAATAATAATAATAATAATAATAATAATAATAATAATAATAATAATAATAATAATAATAATAATAATAATAATAATAATAATAATAATAATAATAATAATAATAATAATAATAATAATAATAATAATAATAATAATAATAATAATAATAATAATAATAATAATAATAATAATAATAATAATAATAATAATAATAATAATAATAATAATAATAATAATAATAATAATAATAATAATAATAATAATAATAATAATAATAATAATAATAATAATAATAATAATAATAATAATAATAATAATAATAATAATAATAATAATAATAATAATAATAATAATAATAATAATAATAATAATAATAATAATAATAATAATAATAATAATAATAATAATAATAATAATAATAATAATAATAATAATAATAATAATAATAATAATAATAATAATAATAATAATAATAATAATAATAATAATAATAATAATAATAATAATAATAATAATAATAATAATAATAATAATAATAATAATAATAATAATAATAATAATAATAATAATAATAATAATAATAATAATAATAATAATAATAATAATAATAATAATAATAATAATAATAATAATAATAATAATAATAATAATAATAATAATAATAATAATAATAATAATAATAATAATAATAATAATAATAATAATAATAATAATAATAATAATAATAATAATAATAATAATAATAATAATAATAATAATAATAATAATAATAATAATAATAATAATAATAATAATAATAATAATAATAATAATAATAATAATAATAATAATAATAATAATAATAATAATAATAATAATAATAATAATAATAATAATAATAATAATAATAATAATAATAATAATAATAATAATAATAATAATAATAATAATAATAATAATAATAATAATAATAATAATAATAATAATAATAATAATAATAATAATAATAATAATAATAATAATAATAATAATAATAATAATAATAATAATAATAATAATAATAATAATAATAATAATAATAATAATAATAATAATAATAATAATAATAATAATAATAATAATAATAATAATAATAATAATAATAATAATAATAATAATAATAATAATAATAATAATAATAATAATAATAATAATAATAATAATAATAATAATAATAATAATAATAATAATAATAATAATAATAATAATAATAATAATAATAATAATAATAATAATAATAATAATAATAATAATAATAATAATAATAATAATAATAATAATAATAATAATAATAATAATAATAATAATAATAATAATAATAATAATAATAATAATAATAATAATAATAATAATAATAATAATAATAATAATAATAATAATAATAATAATAATAATAATAATAATAATAATAATAATAATAATAATAATAATAATAATAATAATAATAATAATAATAATAATAATAATAATAATAATAATAATAATAATAATAATAATAATAATAATAATAATAATAATAATAATAATAATAATAATAATAATAATAATAATAATAATAATAATAATAATAATAATAATAATAATAATAATAATAATAATAATAATAATAATAATAATAATAATAATAATAATAATAATAATAATAATAATAATAATAATAATAATAATAATAATAATAATAATAATAATAATAATAATAATAATAATAATAATAATAATAATAATAATAATAATAATAATAATAATAATAATAATAATAATAATAATAATAATAATAATAATAATAATAATAATAATAATAATAATAATAATAATAATAATAATAATAATAATAATAATAATAATAATAATAATAATAATAATAATAATAATAATAATAATAATAATAATAATATATGTGATATCACAAGGTAGAGATTAGAGGTATGAATGGAGAATCAGACTGATGTGTTTGTGAAAAGGAGTGGACAAGTCGTTTTTATGATATGGAGTGTGCTTACAAGAGTCGATTCAAAGAGGATGCATAATGTGGAGGGAGTTGGCATGTTTTTTTAGTGACCGGTTGCAGGCAGGAGGCAGGATGTGTATTTAGATACATGTGGAAGGTAATATGAATGATGCAGAAGCAGCAGAGAGTGTACATAGAGACATTAATACTGTGTTTGTGTGAGGGCCGTACGCACGTAGGGTGGGTATATGGAGGCAGCGGGTAGGGTGTATGTATGGAGTCAGCAGGAAGGGTGTATGAATGAAGACAGCAAAAAGGGTGTATATACATGGAGTTAGCACTTTGGGTGTATAAGTAAAGACAACTGGAAAAATATATGGAAGCCAGGCTTTAGATGAAATGCAAGAAGTAAAGGGATAGGGAAGTAAGGAAAGGAGAAAAATATAATTTGGATGTTTTAGAAGTGCAAACTCTTTTGAATAGAGGTAGATCATACCTTAGAGGAGGGAGATGAAAAGATAAAGAGCTCTAGAGATTATCATTTTAAAGAAAAATATAAGCATCACAACAGCCCATCCTGGGGTTGCCAACGGCTATAGAGTAATCATTTGATGTTGTGCCTTGTCGAGGATTACTAGATGGAGCTGGGTACACATAAACAGCCAGTTCTCAGAATAAAAGACCAAAGTAATATCTGTAGCAGCAGAGGGAAAGAGAACCAATCCTGAGGCACAGAGCAAGATTTTTGCCAGATGTTTTATTTACGCTTACAGTTGGCTAGTAGAGTGATACCAGATCCTCTTAGCTTTCGTAACAGGACTAAGCCTCATGTCACTGAGTCTATTACCGCCGAGTCCACATATATTTGAACAGTCGCTTGTGAGATGAATGATCGACTGATTCATTCTTATCAAGTACTCATTCATCTGGAGCTGATGTTCTACATTTTCATTTCCAAAGTAATGTACGTTTCCTATAAGGCAGCATAAGACAGTCTTTTTCTGTTCATAAATATATATTGTAGCTACTTAAATCACCTGACCTTTTTATGTACTAAGAGAAGAGTATGCATGATAAACACTAAGACATGTTTGTGCATCTAAAACAAGGTTTGAGAATACTAAGGAATATTAAGGAACTAAAGCAGCTAGAGACTGCCTTTCGAGGCTTTGATTGTGGAAGAGAACAGGAACGCATGGATTAATGTGGTGAGGATGGAGTAGGCTAAAGTCACATATTTTTTTCCCCCATCTGTGTGATGGATTTACACATGCATGTATACACATGTATCTGTCCATCTTTGCTCCACATATATGTGTGTATATACACATGTAAGGGGAACCTCCGAAGCTCTCGTGACATGGGACCATCACTGGGAACTCGTGCAGGCTGTGGTAATGGAGAGGTGGATGTGTTGTTCTGTGTCGCTCCCGTACCCCCCATTGCCTCCCACGACGCCACCCTGATGTATCCTCGCCTGGATTTGGTGCTGACCGAATGTCAGGACTTGAATGCCTGTCTCTCAAAATGCTGATCGCATTTTGTCTTTTCTCTAAACGAGTTGCTGGGACGTTTCATAGACGTTATGACCGTCTCAAAAGGACTGGTTAGGATTATCTCTCTTTTTATCTATAGACAGGGTGGTAGAACTCAGCATAATAGATTAGTTAAAGGTGAGAGAAATTGGGATATTTTATCTATGTCGAAATCCTCACAGAGCTCAGGCCTTACCTGAAGTTTATAATGGGTTAGAGGGATAGAGAAGGGAGAGAAGAGAAAAGAGTTACACGATAGAATAGACGTGATAGGGAACGAGAGGAGGGAGATAGTGAAGAGAAAGATGAAGGAGGAGGAGGAGGAGCGAATGGAAAGAGGGAGTAAAAAAGAGAGGAAAGATGTAAAGAGGAGAGGGAAGAAGAAGAGAAAAGGGGAAAGGAAGGAGGAAAGCTATAGGGAGGTGAGGGAAGGAAAGGAAGAGGAGGGTAGGAAAGGAGGGGCGAGCGTCATCGCTGGGCGAGAGCAAGGCATCATTAATCAGAGATGCTCCTGGCATGGCGGACCTCGTCTGACCCAACACACCCCAGAACCTTATCCTCCCCTTCCTATTTCCCTCCTCCACCCACCCACTCCCGTAGGCCTAGGCCTCCTTCCTTCCGTAGGCCTAGAACTCCTAGGAATCCTCCCATACGCAGGCTTAGAACTCCTAGGAATCCTCCCTTCTGTAAGTCTAGGACAAGCGAGATCAGGCCATATACTGTGCCGCAGCTATGTAAGGACAGGTCAGTCTCGTTCACTCTGTCTAGTCAGATCAAACGATGCCTATGTTGTATGTCCCTGCTGATGAGTGCACGCTCCATTGTGATGTCAACCATGCAGTGGAAACCCACCATCTGAGGTCGACGACCACACAAAATGACCTCACCAGGTGACATCAATTTCACCTTCTAACCAAGTCCTCATCAACTGAGGCCAAATGCTTGGATGATAATGATACACCTCTGATTACTTAGATCAATTAGCCTGGCTAGAAAAAGGTAATTGTACTAAAGAGTCATCAACAGACGATGACAGCTTCAGTCATCGATCGAGAACAGAGCAACAGTCATCATACGGTATAGCAACAGGTCATCAACAGACGATGAGACAAGTTATCAGCACGGTAAATGTCATCGACAGTCAAAACAGCAACAGTTATCAACAGGCGACACATCAATAACAACAGTTCATCAACAGACAACACAACACGAACAGTTCATCAATACCACAACAGTCATAAAGAGACAACGCAACAACAACAGTTCATCAACTGAGCAACAGTCATCAACAGACGACACAGCAACAACCGTCGTCAACAGAGGACACGACAGGAACAGTTCGTCAACTGCGCAACAGTCATCATCAACAGACGACACAGCAACAACGGTCGTCAACAGAGGACGTAGCCAGCCAGCCAGCCAGCCAGTCAGCCGGCAGTGCTGTCACTCACAACATGAGGAAGCTGAAGCTCGTTCGACTCTGCCCCCAGCCAGTGTGGACATCATTAATCAGGCCAGGTGACTCCTCCAACCCCTAACTCTACCTCCTGAGGCCTTCTACCCCCTCCCATTTACCCTTCCCCCCCCACATCTGACCTCCCTCCTATCCCTCCCTACCATCTGACCTCCCTTCCTCCTCCCTCTCTCTCTCACCCCACCGTCCGTCTGTGTGACCCTGTCTGACCCCAGCGACCCAGGGCGTTCGGCTATGATCTCACTGACGTTGTCACGAAGGTGTCACTTCCTGAGAATCAGCTTCTGCTGTTTCTGGGCGCCCTGGTTCGCCTACCGACCTCTGGTGGTGGTGTTCTTGTTGGCGATGGTGTTGGTGATGATGTGGAAGACGTTGGAGCCATGTGTAGAGGTACCTTCCTGTTATTGTTGGTGGTGATGTGATGATGTTGTCGGCAGCTGTAAAGCCTTCCTGTTATTTTTGGTGGAGATGGTAATGTTGTTGGAGGGTACCGAACCTTCCGTTATTGTTGGTGGTGCTGGTGTTGGTGTAAACATGTGTGGTATCTCTCCCGTTTTTGTTGGGGATGTCGGTCTTGTTGTAGCTGCTAGTCCTCCATTTCTTATTATCAGTGCTCTTGGTGGCGGAGAAATTGGTTGTAATTGGTTCTGTAGTTAATGGCTAGTAGTTGTGGTCATGGCTGTGGATGTGGTTAGTGGTTGTAGTGTCGCCTGTACAGATGGTAGGCTAGCTTCCGTCTATGGTGCCTCTGTCTGGGATGCCTCTTTCTGTGGTGCCTCTGTCTGTGATGCCTCTTTCTGTGGTTGCTCTGTTTGTGGTGTCTGTGCTACTAACACAACTGCTATTCCCTCTGCTTTTGTTGGTACTGTTGTTGGAAATATCACTGCATTTGTTTCTGTCATTCATTAATTCTAAGGTTAGTGCTGCTGTTATTATTACGGCTGTTGCAGAAAGGTGGTGCATGGATGGTTTGACGTCAGGCAAATATTCACTAATCTTTAGGAAGACTGACCCGTGGAGAGAGGAATATTGGGTAATTTGATTTCCTGGTGAGGGGAAAATAATACCCCTCACTACAAGGGGAGGTATTTATAGCAGTATCTGTATCGTCCTAGTTCAAAAGCAATATTATCACCTTTTGAACAGATATGTTAGAGCGTCGATTTGGGGGCCGTTGGAGTAAGTCCATACTTCTTACATATTTGAATATATTTTACGATATATCTCAGATGTATTTATGCATAATGTAGTAGTCCACTTAGTGCATTTGCATTCGCTTTGATATTTTTGAATTATTAGATTACACACACATCTGCGCTATGCAAATTTGTTCAACTTTCTCGAATTTCAGTAAGAATATTGAATGAGGAACCCTTTCTATAGACTCTGTCTTTTATTATAAGTAGTGAATTGGGAAATGAAGGAATGCACACGTTCACTCAGCCAAAAGAAAGCTCCCCCCATTTACCCGCGGAATGCTAACGTTCACTCAGTCGAGTCAACAACATGGTATACACTTAAACTGGGTCACTGGCGCGACATGTTCTGACTGCGTGTATAACCGTGTCGAACCATCGCCCTTACGACCACCGACAGTGTTGAATGACTCATTCGTCCCACCTTCCGCTCTCCCCAGATTCGATATCACTCAGCGTCCACAGCAGGAGACACACTCAGCTGGTCCTGGGTACGTAAGGCCGAAGGGACCAGTAGTGACTGCCATTTTCCCCCTTCTGCAGGAGGAAAACCTTGAGGAGGAGTTCCAAGGAAAAAGAATTGAAATGTATTGGGCTAGACGTACGTGTATTCGCTCCAAGTATCAGTCTTGAGCCAAATATCTTTTACTCATGTTTCGAGTTCACGAAGTAGGAAAGACGAATTAGAAAATATGCTTCAACTTTCAGGGTCAAATTTTAAGTCTTAAAGTTTATGGTGTAGGATCACACCCTAAAATCGTAGGGTCACATCCTAACACGGTTGGGTTACGTTCTAAATAAAGTCTGTCTTTGACATGGTATCATTTCATCTTTAGTCATGGACGGTGTCGTAAAGCGATTACGGAATTGGCCTTGTCCTTCTCGTTTCCAGTATCGAACCTCAGACACAGCCATGTTCTAAAGGGTATGGAAGTCTATCATTCATTTCAGGTATAAATAAGTATCAAATAATTTAACAAGGTAACCCGATGGACCTGAGTTACATTAGTTCCTTTCTCCCAGGGAATATGGATGGCTTTGTCCATTGTATACAGGCTGAGGAGCCTTCGATACAGCGTGCTTCCCACACATCTTATCCCTCTCCTATCCCTTCCTCATGCAAAGACCAAACCTCTTTTCCTTCACGCAGACCCACCTCTCGCTCTTCTAAACACCGATCTTTCCATCCATCTCTGTTTTCCTTGCGGCCTCTTTTTGAACAGCGATATAAGCCCCGACGGAGCGGAGTCTTCGCCCTCGTTAATCACAGCTGAGGAGGTTCCATAAAGCAGTCAAATTGGAGGTTAATCGCCTCGTTTAATCCGTCTAATCCACCTCGCGGTTTATTACACTGAGGTGAAACAGTGATACTTGTTATTGCTTTATCGGCTCGCTGCCTACCCCACTTGAGTATGAATACATTACTGAATACATTATCTACATTATCTAGATTTAACATAACTTATACATAATCATAATTATAATATATGCTAATATACAACAGTTGCAGATATATGACTTCCTTCCAAAATGGACGAAATGTAACACTCTATGTTTGCCAAAGTTCGTTGCTCTTAATTCCGTGTTGTGATGATGGTGCTGTCGTGTCATATTAATGAGGGGGTCGCTATATATCCCTGATTAATAATACTTCTGGACATTTGCGTGTTTGACAGGTCAGACAGTGAGACCTCTTCTTTCTCTTGGTAAGAGATCCATCTTCATTAAGTCATCATAATACCTTTTAACACGTTTAGGTTGAGATAATCGCTTTCATTTATTCTTATCATTGTTATCTGTTACGTATTTCATTATTATTCTTACGGTGTTGTTGCGAAGTTGATTCGGCTTGTGCCCATAGGTGTGTGATCTGTATTTAGCTGATTCTCTCTCTCTCTCTCTCTCTCTCTCTCTCTCTCTCTCTCTCTCTCTCTCTCTCTCTCTCTCTCTCTCTCTCTCTCTCTCTCTCTCTCTCTCTCTCTCTCTCTCTCTTAATCTATGTATCTATCTCCTGTCCCTAGGAGGACACAGGAACCAAAGTCACCCAAAAGCTGTCCACATCTTACATTACCCATTCCCCCCTTTAACCTAACCTTGTCGCATCCTTCCCTCGCCTTACCCAGCCAGCCTTGTCCTAACCTCACTCCCCGACCTGTCCCCCCCCTCCCCCCCCTTAAACCTCTCGGTGGCTCAAGCCGCCACCCTCGCATGACCTGGTCCAGACAGAGAAAGAGTGTGGTGGCCTGGAATCATTTATCATAAAACTTGGGCTCCCGGCCTTAACTCCCCCCTAGTTGCGGGGGGAGGGAGAGTTTGATGTTTCGCTCTGGTGACACACCAACAAAACCAACTCCTTAGAGCGAGAGAGAGATACGATAGATAACATAGATAGATACAACATGATAGAGTGATATATATATATATATATATATATATATATATATATATATATATATATATATATATATATATATATATATATATATATATATATATATATGTATATATATATATATATATATATATATATATATATTTTATCCCTGGGGATAGGGGAGAAAGAATACTTCCCACATATTCCCTGCGTGTCGTAGAAGGCGACTAAAAGGGAAGGGAGCGGGGGGCTGGAAATCCTCCCCTCTCTTTTTTAATTTTCCAAAAGAAGGAACAGAGAAGGGGCGCCAGGTGAGGATATTCCCTCAAAGGTCCAGTCCTCTGTTCTTAACGCTACCTTGCTAATGCGGGAAATGGCGAATAGTATGAAAGAAGATATATGCTAGGAACAGGTATGATATCTGTCATACTGATATCATGCAACATTAGTCCTTACCTCAGGTGACTCAGGGGCCATCAGTCACCATGACTTTACGCTCATTCACGACCATGTGGCACACTGTTATTGTTTTGACAGCTGGTGAATGGCGTCCAATATTTCAGACTATCTTAGGCCTACGTGGCAGGTAGTCTTGTGCTAATAAATGGCCTCACACTTGTCTCAGTTAGCCTTTAAATGGTTCCTCCACGCCTTTTAATGAGAGTCTTCTTTCCTTTATTTGGCTTTGATACATGCTACCTGCCTACACTTCTAGGAGTATCCGCAACTTCAGCTTAAGCAACCATCAAAGCTACAGTCACAAGGGATGGGCTTAAGCAGCCTTCGCTATTTCCCGTGTTAGCAAAGTAGCGCCTGTAATAAGACGAAGGAATAGCTTCATTCGCTCACAACTACTTTCTAGCTCTCGGTTATAATGCACCGAAATCATCATGATTATCATCATTACTATTGTTATCATTATCATTAATAGCAGTAGTAGTAGTAGTGCTATAATTATCATTACTATTATCATTATTGTTGCTGCTGATTTCATTATTATTACTATCATTATTATTATCATTATCATTATTGATAGTATCATTATCATTACTATTATCATTATTATCATTAGCATTACTATAATTATTATCATCATCATCCTCAAGATTACACACACACACACACACACACACACACACACACACACACACTAACCTATAACTTCATTCTTGAAAATCTCGTTTCATCTTTACACCCAGAGATTAGTAGACATTAGGTCCTAATTTTGACAAATACAGACCCGCATACTTCACTAGTTCCGCCGCAGACCCAACCACCGGCTTGCCTTAGACCTAGATGGGTGCTGATTGGACGAGGATTGGGTAAAGCAGCCCAATCACAGGTCCTGATGACAGGTAATCCATCACCCTCCACCAATCAGCCTCAGAGTCATGCAAAAATATTGTTTACACTCACGGCCATCTCCCCACAAGGTCTGTGTCCGAATCATTGCTACTAGCTTCGGCTTCATCTACTTTCAAAAACGTAAGTTTGCATATAATTAATCTCAAGTGTGCCCTGTTCTTTCATCATATATTATTGATACTGTAGACGTGTATAGATTCATTCCTGATAGAGTAAGTATACGATTCAGCGAATAAATAATTATTTCATGTCAAAGAGAATCTGAAGTTCGGGATGATGAGGATAATTTGAGGGTTACAGGGACGACGCTTTTTTGAGGTGAAGTCGACCTGTTGTTGTTAAGGTGGTGATAGTGGTAGTAGTTATAGTAGCAGTAGTAGTGGTAATGGTGGTTTGTGTTGTAGTTGTGGTGGTAGTTATAATCCAGTGGTGGTGATAGTTACAGTGGTAGTGGTGGTGATAGTTACAGTGGTAGTGGTGGTAATAGTTACAGTGGTAGTGGTGGTGATAGTTACAGTGGTAGTGGTGGTAATAGTTACAGTGGTAGTGGTGGTGATAGTTACAGTGGTAGTGGTGGTAATAGTTACAGTGGTAGTGGTGGTGATAGTTACAGTGGTAGTGGTGGTAATAGTTACAGTGGTAGTGGTGGTGATAGTTACAGTGGTAGTGGTGGTGATAGTTACAGTGGTAGTGGTGGTGATAGTTACAGTGGTAGTGGTGGTGATAGTTACAGTGGTAGTGGTGGTAATAGTTACAGTGGTAGTGGTGGTGATAGTTACAGTGGTAGTGGTGGTAATGATTACGGTTAAGAGCATTGTAACTGGTCGTGATTGGTGGTTCTTGTATAGTCGTGGTGCGGATGACTGGATGGTCGTGACATAGCTCACAGGATGTGCTGGTCGTTGACCAAGATCGAAGTGGTCGTGTTACGTGTCGTAGTGGTAGATGGTGTGTTCGTAGTCACGCCAATGTAACCCTGAGAGACATAGACAGTTGAACTTAGATAGAGACACTGTGTGACCATCATCAATAGATATATTTTTATCATTCTAATGTTTCTTTGTTATGGATCCTAAAGTTACTATATTACAGATCCTGAAGTTCTTATATAATAGATCCTAAAGTTTTGTTTTGTTATAGATCCTAAAGTTCTTTTATAGTAGATCCAAAAGTTTTTTCAATCATAGAATCTCAAGTCTTCTTTTGTTATAGATCAAAAAGGTTTTTTTTTCATCGTTATAGATCTTTTCGTTATTTCATCATAAATCCTAGAATTCTTTCATTGTAGACCGACAGACAGACAGACACACACACACACACACACACACACACACACCTTCCCAACACAGACCATCTCTTCTTTACTTCCATCTTTCCTCTTCTTCTTGCGAACCACCTGCGTCCCTCTATCCCCGCCCATACGCTCCCGCCCACACTCTAATCAACGCCTCCACCACCATCCATCCATCCCCCCTCCTCCCTTACTACCATCCCTACCCTTACCAGTAACCAACCAACCACCCCTCCTCCTCCTCCTCCTCCTGCTCCTCCCACCACCTTGCTGGTAGAAAACCGTCATGTCATCACAGCAAGGCCAGGCTAATCGCTCGTGGAATTTCCGAAATGTTAACATTGTCAGGGTTTTTTTTCTCTCTCTCTCTCTCTTTCTCTTTCCACGAGAATGTTGAAAAAGAAATGATAATCGTATGTACGACCCTTCTCGAGTTGAAGGCGTGACTTTCGTGGTATTTCCGTCTTGCATAAGACAAGAAAATGATTCTGGTTAAGTCCTCTTTTCCTCCTATTCCTCTTCTTTTTTTTTTCTTCTTCTTCCTCCTATTCCTCTTCTTTTTTTTCTTCTTCCTCCTATTCTTCTTCTTTTTTCTTCTTCCTCCTATTCTCCCTTTTCTATAAGCCAGTGTTTCATAAGGTTTGGAGCGTCTGGGTAATTTGTTTAGGTTCGTCTATGAACGTTTTCCTAATTATTCTCCCCCTTCTCTCTCTCTCTCTCTCTCTCTCTCTCTCTCTCTCTCTCTCTCTCTCTCTCTCTCTCTCTCTCTCTCTCTCCTCTCTCTCTCTCTCTCCTAAGGAAATTCTTAGAGTTTCGACATTCTTGTATTCTATATCTTGTGATCGCGGGAATGCAGCAGCAACGTATGAAAAAATTACCTTCGATATAATCTATTTCTTCACTGACAGATATATCATTTCCAATTTCCTAATTAGATACACGTCATATATTGAATGTATCTGTAAGCGCAAGTTTGATGAACGATGAAGAGGGCAAATAATTCATTTTAAGAAGTAGGAATTTAGTGTAGGGAAAATGCATAATGTATACAATGATATGCAGACAGTAATGACAGAATATTCACATGGACGGAAAGGCTGATGCTGACGGGGTTATACAAACGAACCCTTATGAAATGGACACACGACACAATGTAAAGCAATGTACACCGTCACATAGATAGTAATATATGACAACAAAAGATACGCAATTCTAGATGGAGAGTCACATATACACCTACGTTCGTGATTCAACACATGATAGATAAAAAAATAAGATGGAGTTAATATAAAAACTTAAAAAAAAAAATGAGGTATTAAATCATAAAACAATCCATTGACTTTATGAGGCAAGGGAGTATAGGATTACATTTCAAATTATGAGAGGTCATCTGATTGCCTTAAAAAGCATAGAATCTCAATGCAGTTCTTGAGGCCTAAGAAAAGGTCAGGGATACCATCAAGCAAAGTTACCCAGACAAGTGGCGCAGCGGAGGAGTGCGTGGTTAGGGGTGTTGAGTGCGTGTGTAGGAGGGTAGTAGAGTGCGTGGATGATGTCGGGGGGGTTAGGGGTGTGTGTGTGTGTGTTTGTGTAAGGACGTAAGGTGAGGTGGGTGCGTTGTGGGGGGTAGTGGAGGGCTGGGACCTCGGGAAAGGACAGAAGAATGGAGGCCACGCACGGATCCATCTCGGCCCGTCGGCGGGACTACCAATCACAGCTCAGCTCAGGCCATCTCGAGCGTTCATTGGTTAATGCGTTTTTAATTGCTCAACTTTGTATAATTTTGTTAAAGGATGTTGTCTTATTTTTTTTTTTTTTTTCTTATTCCCCTTTCCTCTTCTTTCTATATTTCAAAATGGCGGAGACGAGGTATTGGGTTGTGATTAATGTTTGAAATGGGCGGGAGTGAAGGCAAGAGACGGAAAGACGTTTGTGAAGAAATGGACTTTGGTTGTTTTTTTCCTCACTATAATTTTTGCAATTACGATAAAAGCAATGTTGAGCTGAGGTTAAGAAGGGAAGTATGTCACTGTTTCCTGTCCATGAAAAATATCTTTTTCTGATAACCTCTTCAATAATATTGAGTTCATAAAACGATGGGTTTATTTCAGATTACGAAATATACCAATGACGGTTGACAATCGTAGTTCTCATAGTTTCTTACTTTCACCAGAACAAAACTACATATATATACCAACAATGCACTTACATACATGCAAAAATCTATAATATACACATGCGTACTCCCATCTCGAGTTGGGACAACAAGAGTGTAGAACTCTTTCTCCGTAACACACAGACAGTAGTCATAAACATTGATCATACACATCTACCAGGTCTGTTTTATAGTCCTGAAAGCCAAGTGATGATGTCAGTTTTCAAGTACAGGAAATTATGTATAGTTATGAATACATCGTTGGATCATATTATGATAGATCGTAACTTGCGCAAGTGAAGATTTCAAGATCCTCGTTGGACTAAAGAGCTGTTTGATTTTGGTTTTGCTTCTGTATTCTTCTCAATTCAGTGAAATCGCACGGAAGCCTTTAATTTGCTCTTCTGATGTTGCGATATCGCGTTCATCCTACTCCCAAAACATGGTATTATCTCCAGTCTTGCATGGAAACTGAAAGACAAGGATTATCCAAACACAAGGGCAAACAAACATACTTTTAATTCAGTGGTACATAATCTGTTTCAATTTGACCTCCTTCTGAGACCAGAATTGAAATTAGGATAATGTATTTGTAACTTAGATATGCAGAATGATTTTCGGGTCCTAACAGCATTTATTCCTAGGACCACAGTTAAAACTGAACAGATATATGTCTAACGTGGTACTGGAAAATCCTTTTCGTGTGTCTCGCTCTAAACTATATCTATAGCCACAACTACACAGGTATATCTTTTCTCTTGATTCATTACAAAAAAGAATTTTTAATAATCTAGTTTTATCTTTTGTTTATGAGTATATCATTTAGACTTAATTAACAAATCTCAAATTCCGAATTATAGATCGATTTTGGATTGTTTAGCTTTTTCTTAGCTTTCTGTGGTCACACAGGAAACTGTCAACGCACTTCTATCTCATCACTGAACTGGTGTGTACATTTGTGTCTAGCTTCGACCTGTCTCTCTGATGATGACACTTAACATCTCCAGCTCGCTCTCTCTCTCTCTCTCTCTCTCTCTCTCTCTCTCTCTCTCTCTCTCTCTCTCTCTCTCTCTCTCTCTCTCTCTCTCTCTCTCTCTCTCACACACACACACACACACACACTCACTCCCACACCTGAACCTCACTGTCATTTATCTTGCGCCAGGAGGGTCCAACGCCACTTATGTCAGTCTCGGTACTTGTTGGCAGAGCCTCTGGGTGCTCTGTGCCCACTTACCTTCGTCAGGAGAACTCTACAAACCCTACTAATGAGCTGGAGTAACGAGGGCAACGACGGATGGCTCACAGATCCTAGGGTTTTAATTGTACCTGCTGGAGAATCACAGGGTTTCTTTCGTCAGTGGGAATGCAGGTCCTGGGGCTTAGTTGTGGCTGCTGGAGAATCACAGGGTTTCTTTCGTCAATGGGAATACAGGTCCTTGGAGCTTCAATAGTGCCATTTGGAGATTCGTATATTCTCTCGTCAGTGTAGATACAGGTCCTGGGGTTTCAGTAGTGGCTGTCACAGATTAAAGTGCTTCTGTGGTCAGTGAAAATAAAGATCCTGGGGTTTTAGAGGTATATATGTTGGGGATCTTATATGGTTTCTTTGGTTAATGGGAATTGAACAAATAGGAATATGATTTTACGATACTAAGTTAGCGAATCATAGAGTTTGTTTGCTCAGGATGCGTGAAGGATTCTGTTTCTTAAAGCAAGCGATGTACAACGATGTATATATATATATACTTGTATATGTATATACTTGTAAGTGGCAGTGTGTAGGAAATGCTGTAGAGCTTGCGTTATATGTTATGATACAGATTCGAAAGGTATATAGTGGGATAAAGGAAGTCAGGATTGTGAATTAAGAGATCCAGACTGTATTAAGTCCCTGCTCCGTGTCGCAAAAGGGACAGGCTGTGAGAAACTGATTACTGTATATTGTTGCTTGTAGGGTGTGAGGCTAGGAATCCTTTAAGGGAAAAAGTTGTAGAGGCGGGAGGTATATTTGTGCTTATGTTTGCACTAGATCTTGAAGGGGAGAAGATAGTGTGGGAGAGGGGTTGTGTGTGTGGTCGTGATTGTGGTAGTGGTGGTGATGATGGTGGTTGTGGTTGTTAGAGTGGTAGAGACTGTGGTGGCGTTGATAGCTGTGGGGATGGTGTTGGTGGAAATAGTGAAGGAGGGGATGGTAATATTGGTGGTGAGGGAGGAAGCAGGAAGGGTGGTGGTGGTGGTGGTGGAGGAGGAGGAGGAGGAGGGGGCGGGCAGGGATCGCCTAGCCAAACTTGCGCACGCCATTAATCTTGCCTTAGTCAGGGAACTGTGAGGAAGACAGGGGAAGAAAGGGAGTTGCGCTAAGTGCATCAGTCAATACAGGAGAACCACCGACACCAGGAGGAAGGAAGGAAGGAAGGAAGGAGGGAGGGAAGGAGGGAATATAGAAGAGAAGGAGGAGGAGGAGGAGGTAGTGATGAAGGGGAAAGGAAGAGAATGAAGAGGACAAAGAGATAGGAGGAAGGGAAAAGAAGTGAGGACTAGGATGAGGGAATGGAAAAGGATAAGGAAGATGAGGAGGAGGAGGAGGAGGAAGAAGAAGAAGAAGGAATGGAAAAGGAAGGGAAGGAGAAGGATGAGGGTAAGGAAGAGGAAAGGGAAGGAGGGGATGGTAAAAGCCGTGTAGGAAGAAAACGAGAGAAGTGGAGAAACGTTCAGAGAGAGAGAGAGAGAGAGAGAGAGAGAGAGAGAGAGAGAGAGAGAGAGAGAGAGAGAGAGAGAGAGAGAGAGAGAGAGAGAGAGAACCATCAGTGTAGGAGGAGAGGGTTGGGGTGGGGTGGGACCATCCCTTCAATAGAAACTCGATCATGTTATGAATTAAAAAGTTTATTTTCAATTTACCCAACAAAGGAGATCTCAGTAGGGTATGATGACATTATGCAGCCTCTCCTCTCGGCTATTATACATGCACGCTGTGGACGAGCCGCCTTAGCAAATATACTTAAGGAAAAAGGAAAAAAATGAATGCCGTTATGTACACAAGATATGATTAGCAATGAGAAGAGGACGAGGAGGAGGAGGAGGAGGAAGATGAAGAGGAAGAACAAAAAAGGAGAGGAAAAAGATTTTTGAAATATATCTTACAAAGATTATAACTCATTTTCATTCTTCTACTATTGAAAACAATAGAATACGAAAAATATGTAATACATATAGTAAATCTTTTACACTAAAAGGAAACGAAATTTCAGAAGTGTGACAATACCTCATAAGATATTTTCTTTAGAGATGGAGAAAAGAGAACAAGCATATATATATATCTTATCCCTGGGGGTAGGGGAGAAAGAATTCTTCCTTCGTATTTCCTGCGTGTCGTAGAAGGCGACTAAAAGGGAAGGGAGCGGGGGGCTGGAAATCCTCCCCTCTCGTTTTTCATTTTCCAAAAGAAGGAACAGAGAAGGGGGCCAAGTGAGGATGTTCCCTCAAAGGCTCAGTCCTCTGTTCTTAACGCTACCTCGCTAATGTGGGAAATAGCGAATAGTAGAAAGAAAAAAAAAAAATATATATATATATATATATATATATATATATATATATATATATATATATATATATATATATATATATATATATATATATATATATATATCAGAATCAAGAGAACAATACCTACCTTACACAAACTCTAATAGATTAAGGAAAATAAGGGGATGGAATTAACATTAAAAAAATACAAAAACTTGAAGTTCCAGAATAAAATCTTATAAATAAGGGAAATCAGCGATGAGACAACATCTCCTTGGTGTGTGTGTGTGTGCGTGTGTGTGTGTGTGTGTGTGTGTGTGTGTGTGTGTGTGTGTGTGTGTGTAGGGGGGGGGAGTTGAGGCATGGATACATCCATCACTAGTTCACGGCCCTGTTGTTGGAGGCGACGGGATGGAGAGAGGCAGAGGGATGGAGAGACTGGCTGGGTGTAAGGAGAGGGAGGGAAAGACGAGGTTGGGTTCATGGAAAGGGTGGTAGAGATGGGGGGTGAGTGTTGGAGGAAGGA
>NC_092245.1:16850700-16890700 GCF_036320965.1 Panulirus ornatus
AAACGGGACATTCCCAGTCCAAGTGGGTGATACGTCCCTAAAGCGACTCCTATACGACTGGGAATCATGGGTCGTGTAGCCTTCTGTAGTATGGGAGTCTAGCCTTCTGTATTATGGGAGTCTAGCCTTCTGTATTATGAGAGTCTAGCCTTCTGTAGTCCGCGCGTACTAACGAGGTTTTGTCATTTGCCAGGAAATGAAAGAGAGTAAGAAAGTCTCGTCAAAGAACTCTTCTTCTTTGGGGGGTCCATCCTGTCCCTCCTACTGAATGTAGCGCAGTCTTGGGATGCAGGAGCGCTTACAAAAGGGGTCCTGGTTAATACAATGACCCGTTCAGAGAGGGACCATGAGATGAAAAAGAAAGAAAAGAAAAGAGAAGGAAAGGAAAGAAGAGTAAATGAAAATATATATATATATATATATATATATATATATATATATATATATATATATATATATATATATATATATATATATATATATATATATATATAATTCGTAAGTGCTCGTCAGTTGTAGGATACACTCTCTCTCTCTCTCTCTCTCTCTCTCTCTCTCTCTCTCTCTCTCTCTCTCTCTCTCTCTCTCTCTCTCTCTCTCTCTCTCTCTCTCTCTCTCTCTCTCCAGGTCCTGTCTTTGATGCCTCCTAACACGACAGTGTGGCGTCATGTGACCTAACAGTGTTATCTCTCCCTCCTTCACTCGACCAAAAGGAAGGTTGTTATCTTAAGAACTCCCGCCTTGACCGAAGTCTGAAAGTTTCAAGTGTGATCTTAAGAAAAAAATAAAGTTTAGTGCCTGAGGAAGGAGGAGATAACTTTGCAGATAGAAGATTTATGATGACTACACAAAAGAAATATATATATTTACATAAATGATAACTCAATTTAGCTAACAAGTATACCGGTATAATCAGTGAGCAAAATTGATTAAGTAATTACGTATGAATTGATCTAAAGATCATCAAAGCATGATTAACGATGAAGATGATCGTAGCAATGACTGAGAAAGATTAACTTAGAAAGATTTTATGATATATCTCTGAGCAACATTAAGCTTATCTCCAATGTCACTATGAAAAGTTGTATGCTATCTTAAAGTAATTTAAGACTAAGTATTAATGTCCTTAATATTTTTTCTGTGCATGTGTGTGTGTGTGTGTGTGTGTGTGTGTGTGTGTGTGTGTGTGTGTGTGTGTGTGTGTGTGAAGTGCTTCCCTAAACCTTAGATGAATCTACCAAAATATCTTCCACAGTCCTATGATTTGTTTCTGTCTGAATTCTTAAATATCGCCCACATTTTTTATATATAGGCTGACATTCTGGGCTTTTCTTATGATTATCAATGGTAATTCCTGATTCACATAGCCGCATCTGTCATTTAAAAGAAAATCAAAATCGTTAAAGTATTGAAGGTGATCTATAGAAGCGGAAATATCGAAGCACAAAGACTTTTAAAGGCAAGAAAAAGTGCACTTAGAGAATCTATATGGAGAAGATGCGTTCCTTTATAAGTATTGGAACACAAACAGGCACAGAATGGGGTCGGGAGATTCACGTAGACGAAACAAAAGACAAACGGGAGTTATCATAAAACAAAAGAGGCACAGAATCTGGGCGCGAGACACCAGGACACGAAAGAAAAACAACAACAAAAAGCAAATAAAAGTGGAAGAAATGCCCTGCATATGAATGAAGGAGAGAGATATTCAGCCAGGGAACTGCTGTCGAAGTTATTATTAATGATGGTTGGTCCTCTCCTCTCCTCTCCTGCTGGTGGTAGGGGGTGGTAGTAGTGGCGGTTGGTGGTGAAGAGGTGGTGGAGGCCGTTGTGGTGTCAGGGTAGTGGTGGTGTGTGCTGGTGGTAGAGGGGTGGTGTTGGGGGGTGGTATTGGTGATGGTTTTGGTGGTAGTAGTGGTGGGAGTGTGGTAGGGATCGTGGTGGGGTGATTGTGGTGGTAGTAGTGCTGGAGATGTGGCGGGGTTCGTGATGGTGGTAGTATGATTGTGGTGGTAGTGGTGGTTATAGTTTTGTTTGCAATGCCTCACATGAATGGTGGTGGTAATGGTGATGATGATGGTAAAGGTGTGTGTGTGTGTGTGTGTGTGTGTGTGTGTGTGTGTGTGGCACCATCTCTTAAACCTTTCATATATGCACATTGTCTTTACTCCCGTGTGTGTACACACCTATTTGTTATAACCTTTTTGTACATATAGGGAGAGGGTTTTATACTCCTGAGGTCCTGCGTTTCATTCCTGCTTTTTTATCATTCAGTTTCCAAAATTTGTAACGGGTAGTCACTTTTACTGTCTCTTTGCTTGGCTTATTCATCTCTTGCTGACGAACACTATCCTTACTTCCCTATGTACACTTCTTTTGCCACACGTCTAGTATTGCCCTCTTGCTCTGTCCTCGCTATTTCTATGTCAAAGTCGTCATGGTCTCAGAGATACCTATATCTAGTTATCCCGTCTTTCTTCATTCTTCTCTCCTTCTGTGTGGGTAGACTGAGGGCTTCCCTCTTCATGTCGTAGCTCATTTCATTCAGTTCTGGTGCCATTCTTGTTGTATTCCTTTGGTCTTTCTCCAGGAATTTGATATGGCGCCTCACATCCGGGGAGGTTCTAGCTCTGCATACGTAAAAGACAGAGCAGAATCCAAAGCAATGCGACTCAGCCTTTATCTCAGTCTAACCTCGAAACTTTATCTTTTTTGCTCTACTGCGCGAGTGTTGGTTCACTTTCCCATTTCCATGGATAAAACTTTGGCCTCTTATCGCGAAAACTGGGTCCTTGTATGTCCCCGCCATTAGCAAGAACACGCTCAACCTGGCAAACATCACAAGTTTACTGCGAGGCCGATTGCAACTCAAAGGTGGGCCGTTGTGATGTTTGCTTCTTTCTCTACACCGCGAAGCTCTGGAGTTCTCAACCCCCTCATGTCTTTCCTAACAATTATGACCTACGTCATTCTAGAGGTCAGACGACCCACTTCTTCCAAAGATCTCAAAATAAGTTTCCTCTTTTTCTTCCTCTTTGACCATCTGTAAGCCTTTTTATGTTTCAGGTAAGGCCTAGCCTTGATGTGGGCTTTTGTCCATGACTGGAGCTTCGAACATTGATAAAGTGAGATCAGATTGTTGCAGTATATTGCAGATTAAGGTAGATTTATGTCCAATATGTCTTCCTATGCATCTGACTTTCAATGCAATCTGAAGACGATATTGATACCGAACCAAAGTATGCTTTGCCTCCCACATGATCCTTCTTAAATGCTGTTCTGGTGACAAGTTCGTCACGATGTCAACTCTTAAGTCCTTTTCATAGCACGGCTCACAGAGTTTATTTCTTCTAATATGGTACTCACCGTCTGGTCTGTTTAAACCCCCTCCCATCTTCATGACTTTATATTAAATATCATAAGACATTTGTCCAACCACTGCTGCAACTTGTCTAGGTGTCTGTTGCTTCGCATTTCTTTTTTTTTCATGATTTTAGCATCATCTGCATGCAAGCTTAACTAGGAATCTACTTCGTTTGGCAGGTCATAAACCAGATCAAAAATAGTAATGGTCCCAGCGCTGATCCCTGAGGAACCTCATTTGTCACCCTCGCCTAACTTGAGGAGGTTCCCCCTGACGTGTGTATTCTGTTTCCTCCCACTTACGTAGCTGTCAATCCATTTGAGCAGCTCTCCTCTCTGAGCCTACATAGCTTGGTTGTTTAGCTTCATCATCAGTCTTCTGCGAGGTTTCTCTAAAAGGTCCTGTGGCAGTCCAAGAATGTACAATCCACCTACTCATTCCTTTCTTTTAGGATTTGGCTTATTCGGTCATAGAAATCCAGTAGGTTTTCCCATATGGAATCTCCATCAGAATCCATGCTATCTCCTGTTCTGGTGGTTTTTGCTAGTCAAGTACTCTATCATCTGTTTTTTGATCATTTCATTCAAGTAGCTTGTAGGTTTGTGCTCGTTAGGGATACTGGCCTATAATTCAGTTTTTTCTAAAGCGTTTCTGAGTTTGGAGCGCCTCACTGGATTTTCTCCATCCTGTTGGAACATTTCCCTCACTGAAAGAAATTTCCTCCAATAACGCCAGAGACGCAGTCGAGAGAATGAACTTCTGGGTGGGTTTAGCTCCTTCATTAGCCTTCCTACATCCAGTGGATTTATTGAAGCATTTTCTACATTACCTTCATCTTTCCTGGCCGGCAGTAGTAGTGCATCTAGGTCTTCAAGCAGAAACATACGCTGTAACTTTACCTTCAGCGATTTTTAACGATGTGGCATACAGGGGGCGACATGCTGTTTATGGAATGAACCAAGGCATATGGAATGGTTAGAAAACTGCGGAAAGGTCTGTGGGGATTGGTAGTGGATAGGGGGATTCTAATATCATTGCATTATACATGACAGCTTGAGAATAGATGTGAGCAATAAGGCCGTTCTTCGCTGGTTCCTAGCGCTACCTCACTACGGGAAAAACGGCGAGCCAAACGTCTCGACCCATGCTGTTAGTTATTAGGAAACCATTACGGGAAGGGGTCGTATCTTCACTCTCGTAGCAGAAGGAAGAGAGAGAGAGAGAGAGAGAGAGAGAGAGAGAGAGAGAGAGAGAGAGAGAGAGAGAGAGAGAGAGAGAGAGAGAGAGAGAGAGAGAGAGAGAGAGAGGAAGAAGATGGATGGAGAGAATGTGGAGGGAGAAGAAAAGAAAAGAAAAAACAAGATGGGGAAGAAAAGGTGATGGAAGAATGATGGATATAGATGCGAGTTAGTGAGCTTCAAGGAGAAGGTATGAATGATGGAAGTAAAGTGAGGGAAGCAAAAAAAAAAAAAGGAGTTAATGAGATGGCCAGGTGAGGTTGCCTTATCACCCTCAGCACAGGTGTATCTCCAGTTAAAAACTGAACTGTGTTCTGTCAAGAACAAAAAAAAAGATATGAATCATTTATAGTGAAATTATTTACTCAAGTTTCTAAACGTCTACATAACAGATTGACTCCTGGTTCGAAACCACTCATTGCTGATGATTTTTCTTTTTTTTCTATCTTTTTTTTCTTTTTCTTTACCCCGTGGCTTGTGGGATGGACCATAATTAATAACAAGATGTCGCAAAAGTCAACTGACCAGTTGTTGAGAGCCATCACGATGCGAGCTGTTGTAACATCATTACATATCCCAGGGTTCGAGAATTTGTGAGGACAGTTTGCTTTTTTCTTTAGAAGTCAGAGAAGGTATTAAACCAACGATCTAGCTAGGTAAATCAAGTTCAAATACCGGGTAGGTAGTTAGTGATATATGAATGAGGTGTTTGTGCTAATACCTTTTTGCCTTTGTTACAGTTGAAAATGCAGTAATTTAGTGTTAAACCATAGAAAAAAAATATCGAAGATTCCTTAGAACTGAAATCATTTTCTATGTGAATTAACAGAAAGATATCCGATTGAGAGAAAACGTTATAGCGTAACTAATAGATGAAAACCTGTAGTTAAAGAACAGGAGAGAAAAATGAATGCATTATTTCACAATTGAAGTAAGGTGCAGGGAGAAAAGAATCTCATTATTAGATTAGTTATATGCAAAAGAAAATGGGCCCCGAGGATTACCAGTGCGTTCGTCTAAACCCCGGATTACAAGCGCGTTCTTCTACGTTTTTCTGCTCAGTATATTACATATCGTGGTACTGGACTTTCTTCCTGGTACCGTGCTCATGTTAAGCTCTAGTAATGTTAATGGTTAGGAAATAGAAAAAGAAAATAATAGAGAAAAGAAAAAAGTGGATAAAAAGAGGCACTAGAGAAATAAAGTTTGAAGAAAGAAAGAAAGAGAGAAAAGAGAGGATGATAATGACGTGAAAACAGCAGAAAAAGACGAAAGTAAGAGAGAGAGAGAGAGAGAGAGAGAGAGAGAGAGAGAGAGAGAGAGAGAGAGAGAGAGAGAGAGAGAGAGAATTAACGAAACGAAGAAAACGTTTTTTTTTCTTTCTCGCAAACGATGAAAGAAGGAAAGACAGAGAAGATAACAAGGGAAAATAAAAGCAGGGGAAGGGAGACGAAGAAGGAAGGCTCCTTGATGTAAACATGTCTCCTGTATCGGGGCGACCCTTGGAGACTCCACGACTCCCGCCACTCCTCCTTCCCTCCCTCCTTCCCACCCTCACACCACCTCGGTGGTTCCATTCTGTGGTCTTCTGGTCCTCTCCTTAGGGAACTCCGTCAGGGGCCGCCCCTGATGGTTCCTGGATAGCTTCTCTCGCTCCCTCTGCTTTTTGAGACGCTTTCGTCCTTTGATATTTCTTTCTTTTTTTCATTTCTAGTTTGGCTTTGAGGAGGTTCATTCCAGAGCGTTGATGGTTGTTGAAGGAGATTATTCAGTAGTACTGTCGTTGGAGAAGTTAGTAGTAGTAGTAGTAGTAGTAGTACTAGCAGTAGTAGTAGTAGTAGTAGTAGTAGTAGTAGTAGTAGTAGTACTAGCAGTAATAGTAGCAGTAATAGTTATTGTTGTTGGAGTGTAGCAGTAATAGTTATTGTTGTGGTAGTAGTAGTAGTAGTAGCAGAAGTAATAGCTTGTATAGTCCCTCTAGCATCGTCACTGGAGGCAGATATAGCAGTAATAGGAATAGCAGCAGAGGTAATATATCAACATCTGTAATCAGGTTACGAGTAAGGCGTAACCATTGTAGCCCCACCGAGGTCTATCTCCTTCCCTACCACCCTCACCCCAATCTTCTACAATTTACAGTCTACTTATGTAGGGAATATATGGTCTCAGATGATTATCTTAATGACCATGTGTGCGTCCTTTGTCACAAGGATTAATCAGGTTCACTTCTGATCATATCACCACACTGCAGAGGGAGTAATAAATATAATCTAAGATCAATGACCATTCGCCCGTTGCGTCTTCGATGTTCACTTGAGCACATATCGCAATGGTGATGGTTAAATGAGATAAGGTACAGCTGTTAATTACCCAGACGTGGGTAATTGTAACTAATATCTTTAATGACATATTTCTTTTTTATCATCCTCACAAAGAACACTAACTAAAGGTAAGTTATTGGTGAATTTGAGTTATCTGTTTTCCATCTCAAAATCTGTAGGTGACAGAATTTGCATTTCTTGATCATTTTTCTCTTCTGTAAGTCTTTTTCTTGTATCAATTATAGTTTTACGATGGTGTTATGTGCAAAATGGATAATTCACTGGCTAGTCGAATATTTTTGTACATTCATTTCATCCCTTTTTCTTTTCCAGAAAGTTAAAGCTGTCTCCTTTTACCAGTAATAAGACATTAATGTAATTGGAAAAAACTGGACTTTGGTGTATATTGCTTTAGGCGTATTGAAATACCTCTCAAGGTTTATGCCCTTCGAAAGCAAGCAAAAAAGATTAACTTTTGATAATGCTTGAAGTGATGGACAAAATGAAGTGAATCATTGAAAAGATTTGCTTGAAATATATCTATATTCCTTTCTGCAAATATAATCATTCATCTCAGTTGTTCACACGTGCACATATTCAGAAACATTACACACACACACACACACATATATATATATATATATATATATATATATATATATATATATATATATATATATATATATATATATATATATGCAAGAGTCCTGGAAAGAGGGGCAAGTATGAAGTCTGTTGGGGATGAGAGAGCTTGGGAAGTGAGTCAGTTGTTGTTCGCTGATGATACAGCGCTGGTGGCTGATTCATGTGAGAAACTGCAGAAGCTGGTGACTGAGTTTGGTAAAGTGTGTGGAAGAAGAAAGTTGAGAGTAAATGTGAATAAGAGCAAGGTTATTAGGTACAGTAGGGGTGAGGGTCAAGTCAATTGGGAGGTGAGTTTGAATGGAGAAAAACTGGAGGAAGTGAAGTGTTTTAGATATCTGGGAGTGGATCTGTCAGCGGATGGAACCATGGAAGCGGAAGTGGATCATAGGGTGGGGGAGGGGGCGAAAATTTTGGGAGCCTTGAAAAATGTGTGGAAGTCGAGAACATTATCTCGGAAAGCAAAAATGGGTATGTTTGAGGGAATAGTGGTTCCAACAATGTTGTATGGTTGCGAGGCGTGGGCTATGGATAGAGATGTGCGCAGGAGGATGGATGTGCTGGAAATGAGATGTTTGAGGACAATGTGTGGTGTGAGGTGGTTTGATCGAGTAAGTAACGTAAGGGTAAGAGAGATGTGTGGAAATAAAAAGAGCGTGGTTGAGAGAGCAGAAGAGGGTGTTTTGAAATGGTTTGGGCACATGGAGAGAATGAGTGAGGAGAGATTGACCAAGAGGATATATGTGTCGGAGGTGGAGGGAACGAGGAGAAGAGGGAGACCAAATTGGAGGTGGAAAGATGGAGTGAAAAAGATTTTGTGTGATCGGGGCCTGAACATGCAGGAGGGTGAAAGGAGGGCAAGGAATAGAGTGAATTGGAGTCATGTGGTATACAGGGGTTGACGTGCTGTCAGTGGATTGAATCAAGGCATGTGAAGCGTCTGGGGTAAACCATGGAAAACTGTGTAGGTATGTATATTTGCGTGTGTGGACGTGTGTATGTACATGTGTATGGGGGGGGGGGGGTTGGGCCATTTCTTTCGTCTGTTTCCTTGCGCTACCTCGCAAACGCGGGAGACAGCGACAAAGTATAAAAAAAAAAAAAAAAAAAAAAAAAATATATATATATATATATATATATATATATATATATATATATATATATATATATATATATATATATATATATATATATATATGTATATACGTGAAAAAAAAGAAAAAAGGAAGAAAGATTGTAAGTATATTTGGCGTGGGTCATCAAGGGGATTGGATCAAGTTGTTCTGATAGACGCGAGGGGATCAGGACCCCCTTGTGTGGAGAGCTCCTCGTGAAGAATGAATGAAGCATGAAGAATGAAGGAGATGGCCGAGAAAGAAGTGGGGTGGGGAGAGAGAGAGAGAGGGGTGTGGGGGGGGGGGGGGAGAGGAAGGAACTGGATGGAGGGATGGAGGTGTTACGGGAGTGGGATGGCGAGGTGATGTATGCGAGAGGGAACTGGGAAAGAGATATGGATGGAAGGGAACCAAGAAAGACGTTCGGATCATTGAGGCTTGCCAAAAGTTGAGGTAGATTGTCGACACAGAGCAAAAGGCGATAAATGGACGACACAATAGGCGATAAATAGACAAAAAAATAGGGCATAAATGGGCAAAAAATTGGCCATAAATGGACAAAAGAATAGGGCATAAATGAACAAAAAATTGGCCATAAATGGACAAAAAATAGCAAGCTATTTAAGAGGAAATGTTTGGATCTAAACAAAAGGAAAATATAATAACGGTTAACGAGGGAATGGCGGGTAAAAGACCATGAAAGAAAAAAGAGATAAAATGAGAGAGACAAATGTGATCCCGTTGATTGGAGAGATACAAGTGAAAGCTGAGTAAAAGAAAAAAAAGGAACATAACGAATGGCGAAGAGAGATGGAGAAGCCAAGTCAAGAGGGACAATACAGGAAACGAAGACAGATGGAACAGCGGGAAAAGGAGAAGAAGCCAATAAATAACATTTTCATCCATATGGATAGTTCTTTGTCTAAACAGTAAGACGCTTTTTTTACTTTGGAAAGAGAGAAAAGATAGAGTGATATAGACGAAAAGGGCAGAGATGGAGAAGGGATATAAGAAATAAGGGAGAGAGAGAGAGAGAGGTGGTGAGAAGCCACCATGTTGGAGACATTGCTCAAGTATGTATGAGAAATGGAATGAGGGTGTGAAAAAGGGGAGAGTGAGGAGGGGATGAAAGTGAATGCGAGTGAAGGGAAGCTGAAAAGGTGAGATGGAAAAGCGAAAGGGAGGTGAAACAAGACGTCAAGAAGAGAAGTTAGGGAAATAAAGTTAATGGAACAGCAATGGAATATAGATGAAGGAAGGTGGGGGGGATGGATGGTGAGGAGGAACTGATGTGGGGCAGGATATATATAGGAAATTTCAGTAAGCTCGAGAGAACACGAGAACTCACGTCAATGTATACTATTCTCAGACTGAAGGAAAGGATAGGAATAAGATATTTCAGCACAAGAACGAATGACAGAAAATGGGGGGGAAAATATCAAAGGAATTTCCTGGGTAAAAATTCCATGACTTATTGGGATGGAAAGATATAAAATAGGCAACAAGGAACGATTAGAAAAGAATGCTTCTTTCCCTGAAGGAGAGATCAACATGTGTGGATATACGAAATATCAAATATATATTTTCTATACATGAACTACGTAATTGGTTCCAGCAATGTGTATGAAAATATTTCTATACTTTTTTCAGGGATATTATATATATATATATATATATATATATATATATATATATATATATATATATATATATATATATTACTGTGTGGAATTATGTATTTGTCTTTGGCCAATTTGTACTGGGGAAAATGTGTAATTTGTAGCACATTACAGCATCGCTTGCCAGAGTCATCATCATCAAGATTCCCATTACAAACTTCCTGTTCTGAATTTCCGTTCCCACACAAACTTCACTGTACCTCTCCTCTGTCTTCTGTTCTCCTCCGCGCCCTCCTCTCTCTCTCTCTTTCTCTGTCTCTCTCTTCCTCCTTCTCCTTCTCCTCCTTTTCTTCCTTCCTTCTTCTTCTCCTCCTCCTACCTCTCCTTTATTCTTTTTCTTCCTCTGGCTTCTGGGGGAGTCATAAGGATAAAACACACATCCCTCGCTCGTCCCCCGAAAATATGAAAGCTTCGTACATCATCAATCCTGGGCTGGCTGACATCTCGACTCTTGCGTGTTCTTGTATGCATGGTGTCTAGCTCCGGCCCAGCCCGCCACCGCACGATCCAAGGGGCTTTATGTAAAGTGACAAAAATGGATTTAGCCTGAACATGTGGCAAGGGAGAGATGCCACTGGTGAAAGAGGAATGTTGTGTCTTATTTTGGTTGCTGTGTCGGGAAGGGAACAAGTCCACACACCTACACCCACACATACATGCACACACCAAGCACATCCACTCAAACCAGACTTGACCCTTCGTCAACCATGTATATATGAAATGGGTTTCCTCACTCAAACCTCACACGAATTCCCTCCAGCCACGAAAACATGTAATGAAGGGTTTTCGCTCCTATGCTAATTAGATCTGCTTGTGAAAACTCTGACTTAAAACTATTAATTTATACATGGTCTGAGATCTTATATCTTTTTTGCTTTGAGCACAAGTGAAGCACTGATGTTTCTGATTTATTCAGGACTTTGATTCAAACATGTGCTGAATGCAAGTTATTGTTTGATACGGATGATTTCCAGTCATCTCTGGTGCTCCTCTCGGATTCATGCACAAGAAGATAGACAGACAGGCAGACAGACAGAAACACAAGCACACTCATACAGACAGATAGACAGAAAGACACAGAAAGACACACAGACACAAATCTTCTTCGCTTTCTGGAGTATTTCATCTACAGAGAGAGGAATACAGCTATTCTATACTCAGAAATTCACAGATGAACCCTATACAGAGTATAACAAAAACGAAACGATCACAGAGCTTTAATGCCTGGTGTATGGAGAGAGAAAGAGAGAGAGGGAGGCTACCCTCTGACCTATACGAATGACACAAAACGCTAGACACAAATAGCACCTCCCTCAGACCAGCACACATATGTTTCCTCGCTCTGCTTGCAGGTAGGAAAAGATATAAGTTACTAACACGTTACTACAGGATTTACACATTTTTTTTTTTTGCTTTAATCAATCTATCGTAAATAAATACACCATACACAAGTCTACGTCCCATACACGTATTTTCATAGGGATATTTAGCAAACTATATTGGGTAAATGCTCCATGTCTAATTAATCTCATCTTTTTGTAGAGGAGAGTGTTACAGGCTGTATCATCGTCAGTGGATGGAAGGTGCAAAGACTCCCTTGTCCTGAAGGAATCCATCTAACCCTGCTCCTGTGTGGAGCGCAGCCTTGTGGCCTAGAAATGGACTATTCACACTGTATAATGTAAATATGAATGTCTATGTATATACATCTATTTCTTTATCTATCCATCTATCCGCCCGTCTATCTCTTGTCATCACCTCTGCTCTTTTCTCCCTGGGATGGATCATGTGCAGATATATGTTCACTATTTGCAAGAGTTAATTTCTGAGGGAGTGACCCCTAGTCCTATACCTCGGCTACGGAGGGAGGACACCAAACTCCCAATAGGATAGACTGGCTGAACTGCAATTCTCTTTCACGCGTATTGCTACATTGACCCACCCTGCTACCCTGATCTACCCTACCCACCGACCGACCCTGACCTGCCCTACTAACCTGACCTCTTCTACTATCCTCTGGGAAAATACTAAGAAGAAATGAGACAAAGATTTTCAGAGATACTTTAGAACGATGAGCATCGTGTGTACTTATACCGTTGAACAGAAGGTTGAAACAAAATGGACCATCTTTAAAGAAATTATTCTGAAAAGAAACCACAAGAAATATTCTGTCTGTTTTTGTCTTCAAATATGTTTTATATTATGTAGTTTCGACACTTTCAGAGTGTTAACTGATCACCTTTGTCTCTCATGTTTGGGTATTAGAGTAATAACTTGGCTCTTCTTAATCGACATCGCGTGACAGCCACGTACTTTCTGCAACTTCAAATTACTTATGAATATTATAGAGTTGCTCTGATGATGTATAAGTCTTTCATGAATAGGGTTGTTGTGTTGCCACTCGCAAAATTGGATAATTCACTACTATGAGAGGCCACACTTTCGTAATAATTATCAACACAATGGAAGTCATCTAGATAATGTTTGAATAGAAGAAGATAATAAGAAACATATATTTGTTTCTATTTTTTTCGCAATGTAGTTTATTCAATGTGATAGTAAGAAAAAATACTCTAAACATACATGCCAATGTGTAGAGAGCTATTTTGTATACAAGACAGCCAGGAGGCGTTGTTGTTGTCAGCTGTAATTAACTACTTGTGATTACGTGTTTGTATAACACAAGGTGAGAGTTCTATGCTCGGAGGGGCCCCATCTTGTGTGTGTGTGTGTGTGTGTGTGTGTGTGTGTGTGTGTGTGTGTGTTTCTGGTTTTTATACAGTCACCTATTTGTGATGGTTTATTTGTACTGTACGAGATGGTGTTTTGAACTCATGGGCCCTCATCTTTTCAACGTTCTCTTTTATTATATAACTTCATCTGTGTTCATCAGTCTGTGTGTCTGTTTATGTTCACCACTTATTCCATTTTCTTTTTTGTCTCAGAGTTTGTTTCATCCTTTCATAAATGAATGCGTCTTGAAATGCCTGTTATTCCCCCTCATTAGTCGCTTGTCTGTCCCTTATCTCTAAATGTTTTTCTCTTACCTCTCTATGTTTGTCTCTATTGATCTATTATCACTTCTGGAAATGATAACGATCTAAAGTGTAATTGAAGTGATACTTCCTTTCAACACACGTGACTTTATTTCCTCAATCTTCCTGGATTCTAATACTAAAAGAGCACCGAAATCATTTAAGGATCTTGTCAAACTCAGAGTGGGATCTGAATTAAACATGGTAGAGCACAGACTGCCAATAAGAGATAATCAGGTTAAAAATAGGCTTTTGGTTTTTCTCATCCCGAAGGCCAAACCTACACGATCCCCAATTTGGGCACATGGAGGTCAACATTATCATTGGTAATTGATAGTGTTCAAGAGGATGTCGAAAAGATCACCTGGGGGGGCTGAACACACACACACACACACACACACACACACACACACACACACAAACATCATCGACTTCAATATGACCAGAAGGAATAAACTGTATTGCTTCCCAAGAGCTTTTGTTATTGAATCTCTATGGTACAGATGATGGCGACCTGAAGCTGGGTGTGACTCGTAGAATTGAGGAAGGTGAGAAGTCTGATTACAAGCGCCATATAGACTAATGGAATATTATGCATCAGTTGAATATTCTGTTTAAATGAATATTCTTGTTGTATAGATTCATATTCAACTCTTCTGTTTCTAAGGGGATTAATGGATACGTTTTTTTTTCTTTTCCGAGATGCAAGCGGCTAAAGAAAGGGAAGTAGAAGAGTGTTCATTTGCTGTGTATTCATTTCCCTACGTATATACGTTGTACATTAAGCTAGTACCTCTGAAAACACACACACACACACACACACACACACACACACACACACACACACAGAGGACGGGTCAGGCAGCGGCTTTCGACGCACGGTGAGTGAGCTGCGTTTGGACGTCTATTGTTATGTGCTGACGTCTGATTTATCTTACGTTGTCCCTCCCACCCTCCTTCATCCCCCATCACCGCTACTGCCGCCGCCGCCGCCGCCGCCGCCCCCACCGCTGCCTGCGATGGTTGGTAACATAGTATGGTTACTGTTACTGTTGTTGCTGCCGTTGCTTTTACTCATTGTTCATGTTCCCTGGCGCTACGACTAATGCCGATGTTAGGTTTTACTGCTATTGTTACGGCAGCTGGTGCTACTGCTCGTCGTGTCACGACTCTTAGTGTTACTGGTTGTGTATTGTTGTTACTGATACTACTGCTATCTTCGTTACCGCCGCTAATGATCCAGTCGTTACTGGTAATTCCTTACCTGGTGACCGTGAAATCACTCGTCTAATTGGACGTGCAAACTAGCAGTCTCTCCTCATATTTTTCTTGCCTCGTTAACCTCCTCTGCCGGTGCTACAGAAACGTTTCCGTTTTGCCTCAGCCGTTGCTGGGGATAGCCTGCTTCTCCTCCTGATTACTGGGGTTCTCTATTGCTAATCGCTGGTTCCGCTGCTGTTCTGATAATACTCTGGGGTTCCTAGAGTTAACTTGCTGGTTCCTTTGCTTTTCTGGTGTTCCTAGAGTTAACTTGCTGGTTCCGCTGCTGTTTTGATAATACTCTGGGGTTCCTAGAGTTAACTTGCTGGTTCCGCTGCTGTTTTGATAATACTCTGGGGTTCCTAGAGTTAACTTGCTGGTTCCGCTGCTGTTCTGATAATACTCTGGGGTTCCTAGAGTTAACTTGCTGGTTCCGCTGCTGTTTTGATAATACTAAGGTTCCGTGTTTTTAACATGCTGGGTTTGCTGCTGTTCTGACAATACCGTTAAACTGCTGGTTCCGCTGCTGTTCCCATTAAAATGTGGATCCCTACCGTTAAACTGCTGGTTCGGCTGCTGTTCTGGTCATGCCAGGGTTCTTTATTGTGAAATGTTTGTTCCGCTGCCGTTCTGACAATAGGTGCGTAACTCCACGTCCTGCGGGTATACTGGCATTCTTCACGCTGCCGATTTGCTTCAATTGAACGGAAACGTTCCAGCTTGAGCTGACTCTACGTTTCTCAGGAAATTGATGGGACAAGAAGGTCGAATAGTATTCCGGATAATATATCTTTTTCTTATATATATATATATATATATATATATCCCTGGGGATAGGGGAGAAAGAATACTTCCCACGTATTCCCTGCGTGTCGTAGAAGGCGACTAAAAGGGAAGGGAGCGGGGGGCTGGAAATCCTCCCCTCTCGTTTTTTTTTTTTATTTTTTTTTCCAAAAGAAGGAACAGAGAAGGGGGCCAGGTGAGGATATTCCCTCAAAGGCCCAGTCCTCTGTTCTTAGCGCTACCTCGCTAATGCGGGAAATGGCGAATAGTATGAAAAAAAAAAAAAAAAAAAAAAAAATATATATATATATATATATATATATATATATATATATATATATATATATATATATATATATATATATGTGTGTGTGTGTGTGTGTGTGTGTGTGTGTAATATTTGTATATATTGTTAAAGTCCTATTTGCCGAGGGAGGGAAGCCATGAGTATAGGTTGCTTTTTATATCAAACTTGGGAGATGGTGTTGGTTATGGTGTGATTTCGGTGGGAGTTGATCTAACGCTGTTGCATAAACCTGAGCGTCATAGTCTTTAATTACTTCACGATTGCCTCGATCACTTTCCTGTAAGTAAAGTGTGGCATTTTCAGTAAGATCAGACCTTTTATATACAGTGTTCCGTGCCTTTTGTCGAGTAGGTGTTGGATGTTTTTTTTCCTCATAGTAGACAGTAATTGTCTCTAGGAGGCTTGATTTATGAGGTCTGCAGTTTTCGTTAGGTTTGCTTTTGACAGGGTGAATGACCAAATGGGTGAGGCGGAGTTTAGGGTGGAGCGGGTGATCTGTTTGTGGAGGATACTATGGGATTCTTTTTCCTTGTCCAAACCTGGTGCCGGCATGTGTTCTGAGGGGGTTTAGTTTATCTATGGCTTTTGTGCTGATGATTGTGGTGTGAGGAGTAGATGTCGTGCGTGGGGTGGAGTTCTATTAAATGAAAGTGGTGGACCAGTTAGGGGTGACAGGAGCCAGCAGTTTGGATTTATTGTCTGTCCAGGGTTAAGAGGGGTGCCAGAGTCTTAAATATGTGGTGTAATGCTATGTACATACATACATGCATGTAAACATGTATGTATGGAGAGAGAGAGAGAGAGAGAGAGAGAGAGAGAGAGAGAGAGAGAGAGAGAGAGAGAGAGAGAGAGAGAGAGAGAGAGAGAGAGAGAGAGAGAGAGAGAGAGAGAGAGAGAGAGAGAGAGAGAGATGCAATGAAAAGGTGTTACCTGACTCTGACGGAATGAGTCTTATCTCCTCTTCCATATGATTTGATCTTGTGGGCAAATCCTACATTAGGGGTGAGCTTCATCCTGGACATCCCCTTGAAACAAGAAGTATTTGAGTAATTTTCATCTTGGCCAAAGAACATTCCTCTCCCTCTCCTTCACCAGACTTATGAGGCGAGAGTAATATTGCCTCTTTTGTCCACATTCCAACGATGGTGGTGAGAGACTCTTCTTGTTCCTGGTGATGATGGTGGTTGTAATGTTGGTAGTTGTAGTTGGTGAGGTTCATAGTGGTTGTGTCTAGATGGGACTGGTGATTGTGGTAGTGGTAATGGTAGTTGTGAACAATGAACGTGTGTTGGAGAAAAAAAAGTTGTTGTGGAAATGGTGGTGTTTGGTATAGCAATGATGTTTAATGAGGTGGTTATAGTGGTAGTAGAGTGGTTGTAGTAGTTGTAGAGATGGTGGTGATTGACAGTGGTATGATAGAGATGCTTAGGGTAGTAGTTTAGGATCATTATTGCAGTGGTTGGTGACAGTGGTTATAGTGGTATCAACAGTGGTGATTGTGAGTGGTAGTGTTATTGATGATCATTTTGATGATCATCTTGCCACTCTATACGAGTAATGGTGATCAGTGATGGTGGTGATTGTCATGGTGATGCTGCTGGTAACTGAAGGAGGAGAAGGAGAGGGGAAGACGCCCCTCCTCCTCATCCTCCTCCTCCTCCTCCTCCTCATCTGGCTACGACATCCAAGATTAATTAGCGAAATGTGTCTCTTCTTCGTCTCTCCCTGGAGATATGTTCAAAGATCTTCTAGTAAGCCCTTGACATCTATATAGTACTATATTCACCAACATTAACGCACCTAAGTGTAACACAGACACCCAGCAGACAGCTCATGTCACCAGAGCCAATCTCATACGAAAACTTCGCCATAAAAACCCACGAGGATCGAAAACAAAGAGTAAGGCAGAGGTTCCCTGCCTCTCGTTGGAGGTGGTGAAGGAAGGGTTTTCACGAGGGGTTGTATGCAAGCGGACTTTACGGGGGTTATAAAACAACTACATCAACTTGTTATTCCCCTGGCTGGGTGAGGTGCGCCTCCGGTGACTTATTGGGTGTCGTTTGTCACACTGGGTCTGGTTTTTCGTGGGCCAGACAGAAGTTACCTCTAATGGTGGGAATGTTTCTTAATTCCCTTCGTGATTGGGTGTTGATCTTCATTTTTTTTTTTTTTTGATCTTCCTGGATGGGTTATGTCTATCTATCTGTCTGCTTGTACGTGTGTGTCTGTCTCCCTGTCTCTATGTATATCTATATATCATTCTTCTTGTATGTTTGTCTGTCTCCCTGTCTGTATATCTAGCTGTCTGAAGATGTGTCTGTCCGTCTACCTGATTAACCAAGTGGTAATTGACTCTTCGAGAGGAAGGAAGGAAGGAAGGAAGGAAGGAAGGAAGGAAGGAAGGAAAAAGGAAGGGAGAGAGGGGAGGAATGAGAGAAGAATAAAAGGAAGGTGACTGACACTAATGTGGTCAGGGGATGATAAAGCTTTTTATGCTTTTTCAATCTTTCATTTATTTTGCTTTTGACTTTAACGTTACACTCCCTTTTGTATTTCCCGTAATACTTCATATTTTCTAAATTTTCTCTGACATTTTCTACAACTTACTTTATTTTCCTTGACGGAATTAACATGAAAGAAAATGCTTTATATTCGTATTCCCTTTTATTTCTTTATCTGTCTAGATAAGAAATGATAAATATAAGTCGAAGGTTAAGTGCCAGCGAAAACTGGACATATACTTCACGAACTATACAGCCTGATATAGTTCTTGTAACTATATACAAACTTCTCTAATCATAGCTATGATCTGAAAGAGTATAATACACACACACACACACACACACACACACACACACACACACACACACACAGTCCTCAAGATTTGTGAGTTTCTTTTTATCAACCTGAGATTCAGTTACCAGTAATTGGTAGCGAATTCCCAGAGAATTATCATTATTGCACGAACGATCCACATCAATCTCTTACTCGCGTTATCACTTTTTGTTCGGAGACTCTGCCTTTGGAAAGAAATTCTCTTGTCTAAGACAGAATGACGTTCAAGATGGTCGCGGGGGACTTTGTATTGCTTGGTGTATCGAGGCTCGAGTTTGGTTATAAAGACAGAAGAAGAAGAAGAAGGAAATAATAAATGAAAGGGAAAACTAAGGAAGGAAAAACAGAGAGAGAGAGAGAAAAAAGAAGAAAGAATGAAAGAAAGAGGAAGAGAAAAAAAGAAGAATTCGATACAAGTACTTCAGTCAGTAAGTGATTTCTTACTGGTGTCCTCTGAGCAGTGGGGAACCTCCTCACATTTTCAGTGGCACTGATGTTAAAGACGACCCGGTCTCCACACCGGCAACAATCCCCCGTGATCCATTACCCCACAGGCTATCTCTTGAAAACTGTAAGCCTCCTTGCTGACTAGGGTCCACTGGGGCCTTATCTCCCTATGGGTCTTTGGTCTCTATGGAAGGAGCGGAACTTAAGCCCTTCTCACCACCACCACGGGAGATGTGAACACCTATTAAATCGGTGGGAATCATTAATCTCGCGTCGAGAGGCGATAAAGTTATTATTTGTCCTTCTGTTCTGCGTCCAACCCTTCCCCATCAGACGCCTTGGCTCTTAGGGTATCCCACGCCGGTACTTCGAGGAGTAGTTCCCGTAAGCTACTGGGCTTGAAAGCTGCTGCTTGAAGGGTGAGCTTTGTCGTAAGTCCATGCTTGCTTATTCTGCTGCTTGGAGGGTTGGCTCTCGTAGCTTCTGAACTTAGCTTGCTGCTTGAAGGGCGAGCGTCCATAGTTCTTGACTTAGTGTGCTTGCTAGAAGGCCCTGACTAAGCTTGATGATTGGAAAGGTTAGATTTCGTAGTTCCTTGACTTGCCCTGCTGCTTGAAGGGTTAGCTTTTGTAGCTCTTGACTTGACTCGTTGCTCGGAGCGTTAGTTTCAGATGTTCTAACTTTAGCCTGAGGAGTAAACCTTGAACTTCGAGTTTGATGGATAGCTTTCTTTACTCCTGACTTGGCCTACTGCTTGGGCGATTAGCCTGCTTATCGTGACTTATCCTGCTGCTTGCAGGGCCAGCCTCCGTAGCTCATGACTTGGTCTGCTGCTTGTAAGGTCATCCTTCTTGGTTCTTGTTTTCTTCAGCTGCTCTTAAGGTCCTGCTTTCCGACTCTTCATTCTCAACTTTCGTATCTATTCAAGGTTAAGAAACTTCAGTAGCTCTTTATTATCGCTGAAAAAAAAGAATCAAGTCTTATGATTCTCACTAAGCAATTCCTCCGCCCTCAATACCTGCCTGACGAAGGCGCTGCAGACCGGCGACAGATCCGAAGAAGGCAATGGAGGTGTGTCTTCTATGATGTGATGGAGACGGAGTGAGGTCTCCATGACCTCCTGTCGCTGGTGGGTAGGTTACCTGGAGGTGATGAAGACGTCAGGAGGGCAAGGAACTGGCGAAGGAGGAAGAGGAGAAAAGTTATCCAATCACTTCGAGGAAGGTCCCTAAACTAAGTCGTGGCGGAGCTGATGTGTGAATATTTGCCTTTTTATCTGGTCTGTGTTTTTCGTCGTCCATGATTTCTTTTTTCCTACTCTCATTCTCTCTCTCTCTCTCTTTCTGAAAATACTCTGAGGAATAACATAGGAAAAAAGATGACAATGAAAGTGAAGAGGTATCACTAGGGGAGGGGGAAACCCACTGAGAAACGTGATTCATTTTGATGTCACCCAAAAAAAATATTAGCAGAATCATCTCTGTATAATCACGCCATTTGCACTGATAATGCTCGAGTATTGTGAAAATAATAGTGTGTTAGTCTAATGGAAGGTTTTATCAATAACAACTCTGTAAAATTGGGTGTGCTAATTGGATTCTGTGATTTCTCTTTTCTGTTAGCGTTTCTCTTCTGATGAATATTCCAATTATAATTTCCTCTCTTTCAAAGCGGATAGGGTTGAAAAGTATCAGTGAAAAGTTACATGAAAGAGATATACGACTCCAATATACATATATATATATATATATATATATATATATATATATATATATATATATATATATATATATATATGTTGATGGGAAGAAAAACATGAATGAGGGAGAAGACGAAAATAAAAGAATACGTGAGAACATATAAAAGATGGAATTATAATGGCCAACTCAAGAGGAGAGGAGAGAAAAAAGGAACAAAGCAAGTAGAAACCGATAATGAGAACTTAAAAGAAGATTTACGAACCTGAAGAAAGAAAGAAAAAAAAAGGAGGAAAAATTTTGTACAGAAAACGTGGGAGAGCAGAGGATAACTGAGTGTGGGAGAAAGCCAGAGATCGTGAGAAAATGCATATGACTAGGCTCCTCCCATCCCTCCCTCCCTCCCTCACCCATCCCCCTCCACACACACACACACACACACACACACACACACACACACACACACACACACACCTTAAAAAGGCTCAGGTCAGACCCATGGGCTATAGAGGTGTTGGGAGTCAGGGGAGTGCGAGGTGTGGAAGTCAGGGGAGTGGGCGCTGGGGGGTGGGGCGCAGCCAGAAGCAGCTCAGCTGACATTATGATGATGGAGTGGAAGCTATTCCTTAAGTTTCCCCCGACAGCCAAGTAAACTCAGTGTGATGGATCCGGTACTTGAGGACGGGGGTAGGAGGAGGAGGAGGAAGAAGAGGAGGAGGAGGAGGTAGTGGGGGAATGAATGGTGATGCCGAGACTCTTTAGGGTGTTAAGTGACTTGTCCCCCTGAGGCTAATGACTGACTTAAGGCCAAAATGCTTCTGTAAGGAGGAGGAGGAGGAGTGGAGGGAGGGAAGGAGGGAGGGAGGAGATCGGGAGATGAGGAGTGGGTGGATATTCGCTCGTTTCTCCTCTTTTTTTTTTGTCTTCCTAGTCGTGCAGGGAGTGTTAAGGGTGGGACTAATACTGTATAAATGAGGAGAAATTACGGTGGATTTATTATATATAACATTTCCTATCATGAAGATAATACTTGTAGAATAACATCAGGAACAGATCTTGTTTGTGTGTGTGTGTGTGTGTGTGTGTGTGTGTGTGTGTGTGTGTGTGTGTGTGTGTGTGAGATCATCCTTTTATACATCCGTTATTACTGTAACTCCCACTTCAGACACATACTACAATTGGGAGAGCCATAGCAATACACCAGAACTCCCAACCTACCTACTAGCCCTCTGCATCATAGTGTAGCCAAGCGAGGTTGAGGCAATATTGTCCTTCCTGCCTCCTCTCATCATGTGAGGGGAAATACACCTACCTAGATCAACACGTTTCCTATTTGTCAGGCGGATAGCCCTAGATCCCGGAGGAATTTCAGCCACAGACACCGACACACCACTGCGGGCCTCCACAACCCCAGGGTTATGGAAATTGCATCTCATTTGCATTGCGGTGTATGCAGTAATTGCACATTTTACCTCGCGGGGCAACCCAGAGCCGATAGCGAAAGCTGATCTGGCGCGAGCGCTCTCTCTCTCTCTCTCTCTCTCTCTCTCTCTCTCTCTCTCTCTCTCTCTCTCTCTCTCTCTCTCTCTCTCTCTCTCCGGCGAAAAAATTAGCGACTACTTTAATTTCCACGTGTGGTCGATCAGTCATTCTGGTGACAAGGACGCTCGCCCATTGGCCGACTAATTCGTCCTCCCCCCATTTATCAGCCAATCAGGGACGAGCTGGAAATTGCCCGATTTGCTTGTAAACTGATATGGTAATACGCAGAGAGATGGAGCAGGGGTGTGTGTTGTATTGTCCTCTCTCTCTCTCTCTCTCTCTCTCTCTCTCTCTCTCTCTCTCTCTCTCTCTCTCTCTCTCTCTCTCTCTCTCTCTCTCTCTCTCTCTCTCTCTCTCTCTCTCTCTCTCTCTCTCTGATATATATTGCAGGAAAATACCAATTCCACAGCATGTATAGCAAGAAAACAGTATGATACTACGACATGTATTGCAGGAAAGCAGTATGATCCTATAACATGTAAGACAAGAAAGTAGGATGATGCAACATGTATGACAGGAACGGATTATGATACAACGAAAGCAGTATGATATAACGAAAGCAGTATGATATAACGAAAGCAGTATGATACAACATATATGACAGGAAAACATTATGATACAACGAAATATACCATTTATATTTGCTTTTTCTCTTCTTCTGGCAAATCATACCCCTCTTCATTCACGATGCCAGTATCCTCCTCCGATACCAATTGACACATCATACCCAGTAGGCAAAAGGTTGATTATCATCCCCTTTCGACTCTCCTCTTAGAGTAGCTCCTGACTCCTCCTCGCTCCTCACTTGTAGAGACGATTGGATGGGATTATAAAATGGAGTTTGTTGGGGCGACAACAGCAGATCCGCCACGTGATAGAGACCCCTTTCGGCGCAGCTCTCGTACCTCCTCCAATTTATATTAATTAGATACCTGTGGCTTGGTTCTTGTTTTCCATTCGTGGCTGTCAGCCCGACACATTATAAATGGTCTCTTCGTCTTGCGAGTGAACGGTCTGGGAGGCAGGGGTAGAGTGGTGTGTGGGAGAGGGTGGGTTAGAGCCATCGTCGTTAGGATGGGTGTATATGGGGGGTTGGGTGGAAGAGGAGAGTGTGTCGGAAGGCGATGGGTGAGAAAGGAAAGTGTGTGTATGATAATGGATGGATGAGGAGGAAGAGTGCGTGAAAGTATGCGCAGTGTGTGTAGGACGAAGGATGAGTGAGGAGTAGTGTGTGTGTGTGTGTGTGTGTGTGTGTGTAATGGAAGGAGAAGTCATGGAGCCTTGGGTTAAGTGGTGAAGGGAGGTACATCGAAGTACATCTAAAAGCAAGATAACGGAAGACCTGATGGTCTATAAGGAAGTCCTCTGCTGGGGAATTCGTAATCTTTGGACAGTAAAGCCAAAGGCACCCCGAGATGATTGTTGGTAGCTGGTTGGGGCATTTGGATGTAGGTCAAGGTATTCAAACTCCCACACTAATTAGCTCACGACCAAAACCTTCTTATAACTCCTTCAACTAACAGCTATCTTCAAGCTAACAGTCTCTTATCTTTTCCATTACTATAGAAGCCATCCAACCAGAGAAGATAATAAGACAGAAAAACAGCCCAACTAGACACCGAAGACCTTCCTCACTTAAGAACAGACCTGCTGGTCTTTATTTACACAATACCTTGTGGGTCTAAGCTGTGAAAAATTATTCTCCAGACCTCGAGGCTACAATACACAGACCAGTCATTAATAAGACCATAATTTAGAGGGTTTCCATCAGACGGGAAAAGGGACATTGGGAACAAAGGAAAACAAGGAGTTGCTAATTACATGAGAGCATTCCAAGCCCTATTATTTTTCCCAGAATGGGGATAGAAGGTAGACAGTGAAAAAAAGAAAAGAAAATGGGGAAGATGGGGAACTCTCCTGCTGTTAAAAGGTGGTGGTAGACAGACAGTTATAGGTGGCAGGAATTGGAATAGATACAGACAGATGTTGGGAAGATGTAAATAGGCTGTGGCTAACTGATGTAGCTGACTAGAATGGAAAGAATACATAGAAATTAAGAGAATTAACAATACCCAAATTGAAAAACTTAGAAAGATACGCACTTCTTGTGCTGTACACTTAAGACTGCAGTATTTTATATAGTAATTTAGAACGAATCAGACTGCAACACTATGAACGGGTCAGTCACTCCTGGCATAAAACAATGTAAAAAAAAAAAGATTTATATTTCTTTACGCTGAGCAGTTTTTTGGAGACACACACCTGCATTGCTACCCAATTTAGGAAGATCCATATCTCTTCCCTGTTGAGCTGTTTCGAAAGAAATCTCATTTAACAGCTCCGCCGCCCTGCTGTTATGAAGAGCGTGGAAAGCAGAACTCATGAATATAAAGATAGCGAATGCTTTCTGTGTAGGAAATCCGCCAATTTATGATTGGATGTTGTGATGCTTCCTTCCTCTCTCCTCGAACTGAAGTGGTCCTTCTTTCGTCTTTCTCCTTATAGTCTTTCCACCATCAAAAATCGGGTCAGCAAAAACACTCAGATGGGATTTGATTATCCCTCTTGTGTATTTCAAAATCATAGCTTTACTTTTGGGATTAACATGAGTCAGACATATTTTTCACCCTTGCCATGTCATCTGCTATGAAAGGGTATACTCTTATACCCTCAGATATTCTTTCTCATTATCATTCTCTTTCACTTGAAGAGAAGAAGACCTTGGCGAGTCTGCCAAACTCCTCTTTATTATCTGTAGACCAATGCCTCTTGGCAAACAGATGGCTCAAGTTGCACTCTACATCAAAACTTGTGCCACATTTTCGTAAAACATCTGAAACTCCTGAAAATCATAAATATCAAGGAAAAATAATCACAGCGGTGGGGAGATGGGTGAAGATCTACCTGTATTCCATTCTACCAGCGAATATCATATTATTCCACTCATTTGAACGTATGATGTATTAAAGACCAAGAATTTAATGTTTTCTTCAAAAGTGTGTTTACTACCTGTAAGTACAGAGACACTTGAGATATACTAAACTAATATTTGTTTCATTATTTTTCGTTTTCTATAGATACATGTATTGAAAGATATTTGAAAAATATTCAGTAAAGGAAAATATTTCATGCAGTTTTTATGCCACTTCCTCTTCAGCTTGTATGCAACTTTGATTTGATATGGATGAGGAAATGATGATAAGGGAATGTCACACAAAAGAGTACAACACCCTTACATGATGAAGGTGACACAATTGTCAAATTACAGATTACAATTCAATGTATCCTCAGCCAATCGTCTCCACCCAATCCTCATACAAACTAATTAGTAGGAAACAGCTTTGCCAATCACCCTTCACTGAATACGTAGTTGCTATAAGTAAATCGTAAGATGATTAGATTTACGAATACGTGAATTGATCAAGATAATGAACCATCATGAACTTTCTTGCCCAAAAACTCATGGAAAAATATAATGGGACATATAAGGATACATTAAGATCGATGGATGTATAGATACATAAACAAAACCAAATGGTAAACATCTGAGACATTTTTCGTTTTGTCTTTAGCTCATCAGATCAGCGCTCACGGAATCCCTCCCCGACTCTTCAGTTGAGCCATTCAGAGAGAGAGAGAGAGAGAGAGAGAGAGAGAGAGAGAGAGAGAGAGAGAGAGAGAGAGAGAGAGAGAGTAGAATCAGCTTTGCCTTACTCGGTGGTAGAGTCTGCCATTCGCAGGTCAGCCCAGGTAATGTGTCTGGTCAGCTCAGGACTCATTAGCCCTCCGGTGCCCAGGTGGCGTAGTTTTCTTTTTTTTTCTTCTTTTCCTTTTTAAAGGGCAGGTGGTCGGTGCCTGCAAAGACCCAAGGAGGTAGAGAGAGAGAGAGAGAGAGAGAGAGAGAGAGAGAGAGAGAGAGAGAGAGAGAGAGAGACTCCCTCTCTCCACACTCCCCCCTCAAGAAACAGCATTTCGTGGAAGGTAACATATGAAAGAGAATGAAAGAACATACCAACTGAGCGACCGGGGTGAGTGACGGCGTCAGAATACTGGCCAGTGATCAGAAAGAGAATATAAACCTCGATTTCAACTTTCAGACTGGCCTTACTGCATTCAGGAAGTCTTAAATTTGAAGAGGATTTAAGGCTGACTTCAACTTCAACCAAGCTGGCATCACATCATCCAAGCTTTCATCACACCATCCAAGCTTTCATCACACCATCCAAGCTGGCATCACACCATCCAAGCTTTCATCACACCATCCAAGCTGGCATCACACCACCCAAGCCATCATCACTCCCTCACACCACCACCACATCAGACAGTCGTCGTCGAATTCTCGACGTCTGATTCTAACGCCAGAACAACGGTGCCATATAATCCTCCTCTCCTCGTACACACAAGGTCGGATCTGCTACTCCCTTCAGACAGAACCCTCACCCCTTAATGCTCGACCCTAGCCAGGGTAGATAAGGCTCTGTCCCTCGACTCGGGCGTGGTTAGTATTGTCATGCAACTTCCTCGTCTTGGAGAGCTAATGGTCTCCCGTGGTAAAGTATGGCTTTGTAATTGATATTATCTGATGGAGGTTTAGCGTCTTGTTGGAGGGAGCTGATGGTCCTGTCTCCCGATGCTCTCTTTACTTACGGGTCGTGTTTTGTTTATTGTTATTATTATCATTATCATCAGTAATCATTTTTGCTATTACTATTGCTATCATTATTATTATTACTATTAGTTGTAGTAGTAGTAGTTGTAGTAGTAGTAGTAGTAGTAGTAGTAGTAGTAGCAGTATCATCATCATTATTATCATTATTCTTTTTCATTATAATCATTATCATTAACACTTTATCATTATATGAACCTATGCCGTTTCTGCAGCTTCGCGACTGGGCTCCACGCAGGAGCTGGCTAAGGTGGGATCCTTTGAGAGTAAGAAGGTGTCCGACAACTCTGGTGTGTGTGTATGTGTGTGTGTGTGGGTGTGTGTATGTGTGTGTGGTCAGAGAACATAACATATTCCTGAGTCTATAAGACGCACTGCAGGTCCTCACACAATGAGTGTCCAGTTCAGAAGAAGATCTGGTTCCTTCTGAAAGGTCATGAGGCGAAGCTGCATTCACGATCCATCGATTTTTTTTTTCGTTTTGTTTTCATTGTTTGATCAACAAGATATATAAATCTACGTCATGATGCATTATCAGCTCTCAATCACACCTTGTACCCAAGCCTATCTTTATATATATATATATATATATATATATATATATATATATATATATATATATATATATATATATATATATATATATATATATATATATATATATATATATATGTTTGTTTATGTGTGTATGTGTGTGTGTGTGTGTGTGTGTGTGTGTAATACAAAGTTTATTGAATCATTATTACAAATATGAATACAAAGTTAATCTTTGATGGGAAAAGAAGACGTAGTATAACTGGTGAAGACTTCAGCAGAATACATCTTAACATTATCAATTCCTTCATACGTACTACTGCATGTCTACATAATTCCAAGTCAGCAATACTAAAAACTCAGAATTTAGTCTCCCATATATATTTCAAGAAAAAATTCTTTTTACTCAACTTGTGAATTGAGGAGTTTGGTCTAAATCCCAGCCAAAGTCACCATTTCTAGTGTCCTATTGGAAAAAAAGAAGATGGGATCCCTTCTCGTAGCAGCCTCTCCCTCAGCGAGCGGGACACATTAGAACCAACTTGACCCATGCGTTGATTAATCACATTAGACCAATGATAAAAAGAATCAGTCTTTTAGGGTATTAGCGACTAATCATACTTTAGGGGGGAAGAGCCGCCCCCCACCTTCGACATCGCAGAGAAAAACGCGCTAGGAACACCAGGGTTTAAGCGAGAATCTGTGTTCTTGTGATTGGTTTTAGGTGTTGTTGGGAGAGGTGGTTGGTGTTAGGGTGTCGATGGGCGTGAGGGCCTCTAGCAGCGAGGGATACGTAGCTATATATCTGAGGATGGGTGAGGTGGTTGGAGGTGGTCAGCGCACCACAACCAAACCATCACCACCACCTGTAGAAGGAGCAGACAAGGGCAGCCCCTAAATGGTATGGGGATGAGTTTAGACAGTGGATGCCGAGGCCTGTAATAAAGGAGTGAATACGATGGTAAACTGATGCTTTTTGGCGTGGATTAAGAAGAAGGTAGGTTGTCTTTGGGAGAGAGAGAGAGAGAGAGAGAGAGAGAGAGAGAGAGAGAGAGAGAGAGAGAGAGAGAGAGAGAGAGAGAGAGAGAGAGAGAGAGAGAGAGAGAGAGAGAGAGAGAGAGAGAGAGAGAGAGAGGAGATGAAGGAGAGGAGGAGAATAGATTATGCTGTTGGTGAAAGAAGGAACAAGAAATCAAAGGAGGGAAAGGTAAAATATCGTCAAAAAGGAAAAACGTAATAAAGATAAATGGATAAAAGACTTAGAGATTAATGAGGAGGGAAGAGAAGAAAGAATAAGACATATGATACGTTGAACGTAGAATTTAGAAAGACTCCATTAAAGGGAAGGACAGACTAATGAAATGATGCAAGTGGATTACATGACCGAATTGGAAAGTAATAATCGTGATTTGGAGGAAAACATGAAAGAGGATTTCAAAAATATATCACACTCCGAGACATATAGGAGGAGGGCAAGTCTGCGATCGAAATTTGAAGGAAGAAATGGGAAATAATGAAAATTCATAGCAGAGAATCACCTCTAAAACAATGTAGATGACAATGAAAGAAAAGCAATTGAATGAAATTTGATTACTACTGTAAATTCGGATGCTATTCATGGGTGCATATATGCATGTGTGCATCTATATATGTATGTAATGTGTGTATGTATGTATGTAATGTAACTAATGCGTGTACGTAAATCACAAAGAGTAATTACAGGGCTAAGAACACGTATTATCACACATATATATGCACACCCACGCGTGCGACTAGACGCATACACACACACACACACACACATATTCAAATAAGAGGGAAGGGACGCCTCATGGAAATTGAACACACCCTCAGCTAATTCCATGAAATCGTTTCGCACATGCAGACAGCTTCCCAAACAATAGAATGTAATACTTCTTTTTGCCCTTCTTAAGGAAAATCTTCACAACTCAAACACTTGAAAATACACTTGCCTTATTCAGGTGTTCCATGGCAAGCCCTAAGCTATACTAATGTGCCGGAGTGATAAGAAGCGCTAAATACAAGGGAATACTCCTGTCCCGGAGTAGTATACGGGGCCAAATATCGGGGAATATTCTTGTACCGGGGTGATAAACGGACCCAAATATGGACGAAGAATATGTACGAGATAAGGATAATGGAGAGGACAGTGCTGGCGTCAACGTAGAGTGGAACTAGAATAAATCACTCAGGAAGGAATCTAATTCCACATGTCTGCCTTTCATGCTAGCTAAATCGATCTATATCATCGATCGTTCGCGTCGTTGGCTGGCTGGCTCGATGCGCCGCCATACCTTCGAAGTCCACTCCAACTCCACTCGCTTTTAGGACCTCGACTATTCCTCTAGCTATGGTTGGTTCCAGAGGCCCTGTGAAGAGCAACGTGATCTCCTCTACTGGAAAAGGCGAATGGGGGCTGATGGTGACAGATAGACGTAATAGATACAGTGTCTAGTGTTAGGAAGTGTTGGGTTGAGTTAGGATCTTCCACGATCGTGATTCTTGTGGCCTGGTGTTTACATCTGTTGGAGAGATCATCCCAGACTACCGCGATGGTTCGAGGGGGTCTTAGGCTCATTCGGGAATTGTTTTGGTTGGTTCGTTGGAGGGCCTCTAGATCCATCGATTGACAAGGGCATTAAGAGCTTCAGCTTCAGGTTATTACCACCAGTCGATAAATCTTGAACACCTTCAATTGTTCAAGATAACTGTTTCTTGCCTTTAGGTTTTTTTCCGGTGTCTTTGTGTTCTAAACTTCGTTTAGTGTTTAACACTAAACTTCAAATACATTAATGAATTAATCCCGTGAATTTACCAAATAAGATGTCAACTACAAGTTCAGATAGCACATGAATTTTAATTTTCCAAAAGAGGAACAGAGAAGGGGGCCAAGTGAGGATATTCCCTCAAAGGCTCAGTCCTCTGTTCTTAACGCTATCTCGCTAATGCGGGAAATGGCGAATAGTGTGTATATATATATATATATATATATATATATATATATATATATATATATATATATATATATATATATATATATATATATATATATATATATATATACATATATATATACATAACGAATGGAGGCAGTTAACTTGCATGCGTTACTGAGTTTCAAAAGCCTCATCTCCACTGGTTCGAGAATAAGCAAACAACATTACGGAACAAAAGCGTAGGCCTATCAGGAGTAACAAGGCCTACAGTTACTTGAAGGTTTAGGGAGGGAGGAGGAGTGGGGGAGAGTGTTGGTAGTAGGTAGTAGGGGGTAGTGTTGGAGTGGAGGTGGGGGGGTCGGTCTGGTGCTGACGGTATGGGGGAAAAATAGGGGTAAGGGAGGTGGGACACCACGTAGAGTAAAAGCTAAGGGATGAGAACTTCAGGTTATCAAGCATTTTGGACTTTAGGTATTAGGGTCTAAAGGAGCGAGAGGAAGGTGGAACAGGGATGCAATGGTCCTGCATGGAAGGGGAGAAGGAAGAGGCATCAGAGGTGCAGGGGATGTTATTGGGAGAGGAGTAGGTGGGAGTGGGAGGGTGGGAGAGTGTGTGTGTGGGAGAGGAGGGTAGTATGTGGGAGAGGCAAGGATGCCTTCGTTGATTAATGATGTGTTTCTGCCAAGCTTGTGTGCCCCCTGGTGGAGAGCTCTGGTTGTTGTCCTTGTTGGTTGCTTGTTCGTAATGGTAGTTAGGGATGGTTAGCGGAACTTCGTTGTGGTTTGTAATGGTTAGCGGCTACTGATAAGGGTAGTTGTTTGGTGTGTTTCGTTACTTGTACTGGTGGTAGCTTTGGATGGTTTGTTAGTGATGATCTCTAGTTACTGGCGGTGTGTTGGAGGTTGGTTAGGGATAATTGGCTGTAGTTAGTGACTGGAAATTGGTCTGTGATGGTTTGCTAATGGTTGTAGCGGGTTTGAATGGTCGTTGTGCTTTTTTTAATGTGGCGACTCCTCTTCAGTGATCGGTTTTCTTAGTGTAATATTTTTGACGTGTTCTTATTTACCTTGAGAGTATGTTTTTGCCTGTCATGCCTTACCAGTCTTTGTTAGCAGTAATCCTGGTCAACAGTTATTAAATGGATAATGGTTTTTAAGGGTTGTCAGCAGTGATCATGTTATTCATGGTAGTGATTACTGACAGTGAAAATAAATGATTATGATTTGTAGGTAGATTCAGGTGGATTCTGGTGGCTTTAAGTGGTATTTGGTAGTTTCTGGTAGTATTCATATTCTATGACGCATTTTTGGTTAATGACGGTTTGTAATTGTTAATGCTAATGGCTGGTAATTATGCAGTTGTAGTCATAAGGGTTTGTCAGGGATTAATTGAAGATTAGGAGTTTTTAATGGAAATGGCAGTTTTCACCATTTCTGATCGCCATTAATGGTTGTCAGTCGTTTTCATAGACGTATGATGGCTGGGTGTTCAAAATTTTCTAGAGTAAATAGTGATGTGAGATCATGACAGAACAAATAGTTTCTGTAAATCTAGAACAGAAGAAGCATCCCTATCGGGATGAGAATGACACAAAGTAAAGTTCTTGAGTGCTGTGAGTCTACTTCGAAAGACGCAATTCAAGGCCTTAATGACATCCTTAAGTGATATAAGTGGACGATACACCAACATTGTTAAGTGATGCGGACGAACGACACTGCAACATTCTTAGACGGTATAAGCCTTAGGCAAAGCAAATCTCAATAGTGGTGTGAGGTTACATTATATCAAGCCTTGAGAGTCGTATTGGCTTGTGACACAACGATTCTATGTGGTGTGTGTATCTGCATCAGCACAAATTTCTAAGGGGTTTGACTAATAACAAATCAAACTTTGTAACTGAACAGGTGAAAAAAATTATCATCTTAAGTCGCGTGAAGTTATGGTAAGGCAAACTTTATAGAGATGGGTAAAAATATGATGCTTGTAAGTAAACCAAATATGTCGTGATCTGTGCAGGTGACACAGCACACATTGTCAGTAATGTGTGCTTGGGGCATAGAATCCCCTATAAGCGGCTTGTAATTTGGACGTCAGAGGCTTGTCTTTGGGACACAACAAGCCTCATAACATAGTGTGTGCTGCGGACATAACAAACCTTGTAAATCGTGTGTGGTTGTTGACATAGCAAACGTCCACAATAGGGTAAGCTTAAAGACAGAGCAACACCACTGCAGTAACTATCAACATATTATACCGTGCCAGTTATACATTATCCAACGGAATAAAGATAGAAAAGAAAGAATAATTATCTTAATCACGAAGATTTCTTGTATGTCGCTATAATAGGGTTGACAAAAACCCTAGAGTTGTTCATACCATGTGTGCCTTGGCCTCTGATGGTCTACATGCCAAATGGTCTTTTGGTATCTTTGAGTAAATTCAACAGTGGTCTTAAATTTACGTTTTCTATTGTCTCTTCTGGCTCTATAGACGTTTTCCGACGTATGGTACATGTGCTCAAGCGAGCTGTTTGTGAAGCAAATGTGAGAGTCGATTTCTAACATTCGTTCATTGAAAATATATAGAATATATAAAATAGAATAGATAAAATAGATTTTCTTACATGAATGTTGGAGAAAAAGCTGCAGAAGCATATCACTTCTATAAGACTGTGGTCAAAGGATGTATAGAATTATAAGAATGTAGAAAAGAGATTTAGAAATTATAGAAATATATGAAATCATCCCTGAAAATGCAGAAAAGAATAAGATTTTGACTCTTCACGTTATTCTGTCAATCGTATTTGAAAAATCAAAGCAAACTTTGCCCCTGTGAAACATTTGGGCAAAATCATCCTAAGATTTGCAGTTTGATAGACTGGTATACGATAAAAATTTATGATTTCCCAGGAGAGCCTCCGCAGTGAGGTCACGGGAAGCCTAGTCTTGTCTTTCACTGTTGCTAACGAAATATTTTACTTTTTTCTTAGAACTTTTCCTCAAATCTAATCTATGTCAGTTTAGGATGCAATTTTTTTTTTCAATAGGTCGTCGGAATAAAGTTTTCTTCGATGTGATTCCTTTTTCACCGAAGCATCGCCGAAGCGAAAGGGTCAACCACAAGCATTGAAATTACAGGGTCTTGTAAGATCTACTTTTGCAGTTCTTGTAGATGACTGTACTTACAGGTTCTCCTCTAGAGCCAGTACTTCCCCCATGGGAGTCACACTGATGATTTCAAATCGTTGCTCATATCTCTCTCTCTCTCTCTCTCTCTCTCTCTCTCTCTCTCTCTCTCTCTCTCTCTCTCTCTCTCTCTCTCTCTCTCTCTCTCTCTCTCTCTCTCTCTCTCTCTCTCTCTCTCTCTCTCTCTCTCTCTCTCTCTCTCTCTCTCTCTCTCTCTCTCTCTCTCTCTCTCTCTCTCTCTCTCTCTCTCTCTCTCTCTCTCTATCTATCTATCTATCTATCTATCTATCTATCTATCATCTATCTATCTATCTATCTATCCATCGATATATATATATATATATATATATATATATATATATATATATATATATATATATATATATATATATATATATATATATATATATATATATATATATATATATATATATATATATATATATATATATATATATATATATATATATATATATATATATATATATATATATATATATATATATATATATATTCATAAAGTGTGTGTATGTATGTATGTGTGTGTGTGTGTGTGTGTGTGTGTGTGTGTGTGTGTGTGTGTGTGTGTGTGTGTGTGTGTGTGTGTGTGTCTCTACGTGTGTGTGTGTATAGCATATCTTGATTGGACGAGGGATAAACAGCAGAAGACAGATGACATGAACTGAGAGTACGAATTCCAACCTCGCAAACGTCTGCTTAAGTAAGACTCATCAGATTTCTAACCCTGATAACGAGACTGCATCAGCCGCTAGAGCCGGGTCGTGTAGCATCTGAGTTTTGCGAACCAAAACACGTCTTATCCAACCCACAACAACAACAACGGCCTCCAATGGACCCACCCACTCTGGCGGTCAGAGATTAAAGGTCTGGAGTAACCCCCCGCTTGTATCTGTCAAAAAAAAAAAAAAGAAAATAAGAAAAAGTTTCCTTAGGTACTTATTAAACGATTTTTCACCAGAGCCGCAACGTAGAGAGGGAGAGAGAGAGAGAGAGAGAGAGAGAGAGAGAGAGAGAGAGAGAGAGAGAGAGAGAGAGAGAGAGAGAGAGAGAGAGAGAGAGAGAGTGGGGGAAATAATTGATTTCAGGGAACTGAATCTCATATTTCTCGATACTTGAAGATAAACGAATGAAATGAAACAAATTTCCTGATCATAACTGAAGAACTTCCTGCTTTGAACATCGATGTTCAGTAGATATTTTCTCATATGTTTCTTTCATGCAATAGTCTTAACACTAGATTATGGAGGATCAATCCCGGCAGCTCTTCAGATCAACAGATATTTCACTACGTATTTAGCATTCAATGACTTCAAGTCTATGGTCGTGGCGAAATTTTGGAAGATGGCTTCCTAATTTCACTTTCTTGTATGCGTGTGTGTGTGTGTGTGTGTGTGTGTGTGTGTGTGTTATCTTAACATTCACAATTTCATTACTTCGTTTATTGGATTCGTCGACGACTCCAATACTATGAAAGTGTTTCTTTACATTTATCTATCATGTTTCTGGCTTAGTTTCTATTTATTGTCTCTTGTTGACTTATCTCCGCATCTTTCAAGGAACTGATCCCTGGTGACTTCATTTAACGGGTTTAGAAACTTGAAGGTCGTGTGATTGGTGCGTGTATGTGTTTGTGAGTGTACTTGCGTGTGTAAGTGTGTTTGCATGTGCATATATGCGTGCATATCTGTCTGTAAGCTAGTATTTTCATGCGTACATATACGCTTAAACACATGTGCATATATGAATGCCTGTGTGCGTCTTAACGTATGTGTGTACGTGAGAGTTATCATATGTGTGTTTAGCCACAAGTGTTACCCAATGACGTCATGAACCTTACATGGCCTGGGTAAGATGTGTGCAATCAACATACTCAAGAAATATATTGGGTCTCGTATACTCCCGCGCTCCATCAACGCCTATTCATTAGAACATAATGCCTCTAATACCTCGAACCTCGACACCTTTCTTCACCCTCAGAAATATGGCGTAGCCGGCTCATACGAAAGTGTGTTGCTGTACTATGATTATACTTCTTGACTTGACGTATACTATTCACACACAGGATAATAGACGAATACACTCGATGCATCTTCAATGTTTGTTCTATCATACTTCCAGTACTTCCCCAGGAGCCTTCTGGCTATTTCTGCAACACTTCGGCATAAGATCTGCAAAACACGAACATATAAACTCAACTTTTCCCGTCATTTCTTTGACACTGCGATCCGTTCATGAGATACTAAAACAGTTCAAACATCTCGAGAATATTTCTAATGCAATTTCGATTGATGTCTTCCATGCTTAAATTTCTATTACCATCGTCTAACATTTGTCTAGTAATCCTGCATGTTTCAAGGTACTTTCCTAATACTTTTCTAACAGTTCCACGATACTTTCTTATGTCTTACACATACAGAGTACTCCAGAAAAAGCTCATTGCATCATCAATACCTATCCTTCATTTGACCATCCCTCTCCCAGATTCCTTACAGTTTTCAGACATTCAATTCTCTAAAGACCTCCCTACTTTTCATCTCAGTCGTTATCTTTGCATTTCATCTTCTTATCTTATACCTCCTTCTTCTTATATAACAGCTTCTTCATCCATTATCATCGCAGTTTATGGGATCATTTCTCTTATATTTATGTAAAATCAAAACCAGTCATTACCATAACTGAGGCCACGTTGGTTGATTTATGAGTTCCATTTCTGAGAAAAACGTTGATACATTTCACGTAAGATCAAAAGGAATACATGTGACAGCATTTCTATTCTTAAATCAAAAGAAGCCGTAAGGACAATCATGGTGACTATTAGCATATTCGAAAGCATAGAAATGTACAGCATTAGTTAATATGTATCTATCTCTTGTCTCGATCAACTTGCCTGTTTGAGTCAGCACATCGTAATCCAGTAATGGAGAGCGTCAGTGAGTTGAAACCAAGCACGGAGTCTGACCTTGAGGTACCTCAGCACAGTGGCGTTTCTCAGGTCAAAAGGTTGAGGGGCAAGACCCCTGGGTTAATTAATCTTTAGGGTTGGGTTTTAACACAGCGACCGAAAGTCGAGTGACCGAACCCGTAGACTTTCGCATCTTCGATCTTTTCTTGATCTTTATATCTTCATAATGTTTATGAAACTTAATAACTAACAGATCAAGGTCACTGGGTCATTCGTGTAAGACTCTCATGAGCATATTGGGTCGAGCATAGCCTTTCATTTGAAGAAGTCTCTCTCGGCTTACTAAGCACTTCAGCGTGTATGTTGGCAACGGTACATCATATACATACATACAACATTGTGTAGGTGTAGTACACACACACACACACACACACACACACACACACACACACACACACACACACACACACACACATACACACACACTGCGGAAGGAATTATTTCACTTTTTATCTAATAACCAGAGACACATTAACGATCCTCCAGATGAAAAATTCTTTATCGCTCATTCATCTACGTGGCTGGATGTAATAAGCTCAAATTCTGCTGCGAAAATGACGACCAAAGAATTTTTGTCTCCTAAATTCTACATCCATCAATAGTACATATGACTTTTGCTTAACTCGAGCCTGAAGAATATACGTAGATATAAGATACAAGTTGCTAAATGCAACATATTCTCTATTCATTATCATTCAGTCTACTAATTACGTCTTGGCTTGTCATGAATCATCTGATGTATGTTATGATTTGAAATGATAAGGAAGAGATGCTTATCAATCCACTTTACCATTCGGACCATAAATCTCACCGTACGTGCAGTTATAATGTTAATAGATGAACTGTTCATTCCACTTCAGATCCCAGCTAGACTAAGATAGCTTCGCCAGCTATAGCTCAGAACTTCTCTGGCTGCCATGCAAGAACGGAAAGAGAAAACCTGAGAGATCTGGGGTTGAAAGTATAAAGCCACGTTAGCTGGGATTATACTGATGTAATTCCGGGATTATTGAATTCATAATGTGAGGTTCGCTGTCTTACTCCTTGACTTCTGCCACCACTAGACAGTCTGCAACATTTCGTTTTACAGGGCGTTTCCTCTGGGTCATCAATCGTCATTACTCGTGGCTCCTGGGAATGAAAAGAATAGCACCTATTATACTTTCGCTATGGATGATTGCCGGAGGTGTCCTGGTTGGGGTTCCTGCAGGAGGAGAGTGTGGTTGGCAGGCGTATCGCAAGGCAGATCTGTATGTAGGGCTATAGATCCCAAGGGGACGATAGAGAGGTCATAACGAACGTTATCAAAGCCTCTTACGCCTGCTTGCCTGCCTGCTTAAAACCTTTGGTTTTCCTTTCTTGATCCTCTCACTGGCGAGAGCCTTCTGGCACTCAAAGGACGTATGATCCACACACCAAACTCTTCCTCTTTAGACCAAGACGCACTTAATATTCAGACGCTTTAGTCAGTCATTCCATAAAACACTTTCTTTTGGTGTCTTTAGAACCGGAGACTTCAACCTGAATAAATGCGACTCGGGGAGATCTTGCACCTGGACATCTGCTCCCAAGAAAAAAATAAGTGCCAAGACTCAAAATGAAAGACAGTGTGATCAAGACACTGAATCTAACACTGTTTCCGTTCTCTTTGAGAGAGAGAGTGATGTTCGTGAGTTGAATGTACATATTTCATTTTTTGTATGTCAAAAGTTTCCTCAAATATATCCAAATACTATAATATCTTTACTTCTACCTTCTTGTGGCAAAATGTATTCATACCATTTCTTATTTGGAAATGATCGCACTCAGCCAACTCAGTCCTGGCCATGAATAGAGTTGATTTAGGAATGAATAAGTGGAAATATTCGGGCTTCGTATTGGACCCATACATATTACTGACGACACGACAAATGCTAACCTCACTCGCTCTCTTTCTCCTCTTTTATCATCTCTTGCCTCTAAATAACCTTCCCTCATACCTCCTCTATCCATCCCAAAAGTAATTTCTGTTCTAGCCTCATTCCGGTCGCTGACTGTAACGTATTTCAGTGCAAGCCTTTTGAGGGTATTTCAATTTTCTCTTAGAAACGATTTCACGTATTGACTTACTAATTCAGTGCGTTCAGTTTCAAGTGGAAAAGTAATATGTATTTCTTTTATCTAAATGTAATGTACCCTCGCATTAGGGTTTGACAGATAGTTATGAAATTTATCACTTACAAATGAATCATATTTCATAGTTAGGACATGGTTAGGACTATAGGTTATTGAAGTGTAAGGGTTAATAGTGAGCTAATAGTGGTAGAGACTATAAGATAGTGAAGTGTAGTGGTGATAGTGAAGCAGTGCAGATTATAAGACAGTGAAGTGTGGGAGTGATTGTGAAGCCATGCTGGTATAGATTATAAGACAGTGAAGTGTAGGAGTGATTGTGAAGCCATGCTGGTATAGATGATAAGATATCAAAGTGTGGGGAAGGACGACGCAGCTATCTTGAATTTTTTTATGACCTCTGGTTTAAGATAGCGTCAGGAACACGACACGATTCTGTCACAGTAATTATCACATAACAGTGCAATGGAAGATAAGATATATGTATATGAATGACGCTCTACGATAGGAAAAACAGATCAATGCATTGTCAAAGGATGAACATATTGACATTTCAGATCTATGGAGAGGAGATGACAATAAGGACTTCTTGAAAGCCTTCTTCAGAAGCCAAAATCAAATTGTCTGAAAGAAATCATAAGTTCAAGAGGGAAACCTTGTTTACTAACTGTTCAATGGCCATTTTTGTGATAAATGTGTATGTGCATTAAAATCAGGGGTATTTTGAATTATAAAGAGAAAAAATGATATGAATGTTATCCTTCTTGCATTTGGAGACTCTAATTTCCATCACAAGTAAGTTATAAATATAGTCTACAAATCAGGGTATTAGAATCGTAAATGAAATATCAAATATTAAATGATATTCATAGAAGACTGCCAGTGCTACATGATATCACAGAAACAGTACCAGTGTTACTTGATGTCATAAAAAGACTATCAGTTACGTAATATCATCAAAGAAACTACAAGTGTTACTTGATATCGTAAAAAGACTGCCTGTGTTACCTGATATTATAAGAAGATGCTACATGTATTACTTGATATCATAAAAGGCTATCAGTATTACCTGCTATCATAAAAGAGACTACCAATGATACTTGATATCACAAAAAGACTACAAGTGTTACCTAGACTACGAGCGTTACCTGGTATAATATAAAAAAGACTACAAGTGTTACTTAATATCATAAAATGACTACTAGTGTTACCTGGCTCCATAAAAAGATCATATGTGCTACTTGGAATCATAAAAGGCTACTAGTGTTACCTAATATCATATAAATCACTGATATCAC
>NC_092245.1:16895700-16923200 GCF_036320965.1 Panulirus ornatus
AGGTATGTGTTTTGAAGCAGACGACTGCTATAGCTACAGTCACAGTCGTAGAAAAAGAAAATACTTTAGATTATCAAAACTTACAACACAGTGTCCAGGAAAATGCCTAAGAACCAGAGGATGATGAAAAATCATTTAGAATGCATTTTGAAATGCACTCCTCTCCTCTGCCAACCCAGTGTTGCCAGTGAGGTAAAGTGACTGTACCGTCAGTGTTGCCAGAGGTAGGATGAATAGCGACAGCTGGGTAAAAAGACAGATGGAACGTATGCAAATGGTAAAATGTGTGCTGTAGTCGTGTATGTGTTCCTGAGTTAATGGTGACGAATTACTTGCGACATTGTTAATGATATAGTAAATTGTATGGCAGGTGTTACCGGACTATGCCTGCTGGAGGGTATATTGCAGAGTGAACAATCACCTTTTGCGAACCTGTGTTAGTGTCAGTTGACGAATCAAAGTACCAAGTTTCGTCAAAAAATTTTCACGCTTTAAAGGAGTCCATCCTCTCCCTGCTGCTGACTGTAGCGCAGATCTGGGTTGCAAGAGCCTCTGGAAAATGGGTCCTGGGTAACTCCAGGACTCTTTCGAAAAGGAGTCATGGGGTAATTATGAATGAACAAGTCACATGTCTTATACTATCTGTAAATAAGCTATTCATACTATATGTCTTTGTTTTTTTGAATGATCATGATGTACTCTAAATTAAAATTGATCGAGCGATGGATGGAGATGTTAATGTATGCAAATGACAACCAAGGTATGATTAAACGGAAGCATTACCATCATTAAGAGAAAGGAAAATATGGGTTTCTGTTTGAAGACGATGATATATGGAACACCCCATTATACGCGCCTCGTTTATCTATCACTGAAAGCAAAATATAATTGAAAACTATTTAACTGTCTGTCTATCTATATTCATATCCTTATGTCCGTGTGCTTGTGTATATATATATATATATATATATATATATATATATATATATATATATATATATATATATATATATATATATATATATATGTATATGTTAACTTTATGATCCTTATATTGTTACAGCAGATGTCCCCTGTTCTAATTTTCTTTCCCCCAAGAAACGTTTTCTCTGCTTTAATATTGGCTGACCAGCGTATTACTTGTCTAAAATCAATATTCGTTTGCATAATTTGTTTTACCAATCATCTCTCCCTTACCCCCTTTGTTCAGTATCCTGCCTTATATTTCCACTTCAGTCTCGGTCCTTCTGCTCTATTCTCTACATTAATTCTAAAACAAAAAATTGAATTTCTTATGAAACGTACTCTACCATTTTACGTTTTCTTTGCCTTCGCTTTGTTTTTCTTTCCAAGGCTTTCTTATTTGTACTGTTTCTTACCACTGTTACTGGAGGTCAGGAAGAAGAATCATTTTTCAGTGTATTCTTGTGTGTGATAGAACTGCTCAAGTGTGCTTTTCTACATCAGAATATGGCTGTTGTTCTCACACATCTGGCAGGGCTTTTCCATCTTCGGTGGGCTTCGGTAGGCACAGGCAATGCCTCGTCCTAAACTGTTGTACGGCATCGACGGTGGAGGGAAACTGCATTGTTTCCATATTCAGTGCCTTGTAACGTTCCTGGTTTTCTTATATATATATATATATATATATATATATATATATATATATATATATATATATATATATATATATATATATGTACATATGTGTGTGTGTGTGTGTGTGTGTGTGTGTCTGTTCTAAATTCTGTAACTCAAGCAAACTTGAACAAGTATAACAGTGGTCCTTCCATTGATGTCCTTGATGAAGGTAGACACCCATCGTCTATCGCTATTGACTGAGGGCAGCTGATGGCTAGCTGATGGCTGGATTGATGGCTGACTGGTGTGTGTATGTGTGTGTGTGTGTGGTGGTTGGCAGCCATGGAGGACTGTCTGGCTGATGGCTAGCTGGATGTGGTGGTTAGCAGCCATTGTTGAAGGCAGCCATAATGGCTGACTGGATTGACTGGATGGCTAGCTAGGGTGGTGGTCGGTCATGATGCTTGCCTTTGTGACTGGCTCCACTGTAGATGACGTGTTCTCCTGTGTTTTCCCTTCGGAGTCGTCATGGCCTCGTTTCACGACCCTCCTGGTCGTCATGACTTCGTGACACGACCTCCGTGGTCACGAAGGCGTCAAACTATGATCACCTCGTTCAGTGACCTCCTGGACGTCATGACCTTGTCCCACGACTCCCCTGGTAATCATGATCTCGTTGCAAGGGTCAGCCTCCAAGGTCCTTGACCTTGCATCGCCGCCATGCACTTCAGTGAATATCTTTCCCTCTTTTTTCAGTCAACCTCTTTTGGATCTCTTGTTGACTTTTTTTTGTGTCTGCCTCTCTGGTTCTGCTTATTTGACAGTTTATTTCCCGAGTCTCTCTCTCTCTCTCTCTCTCTCTCTCTCTCTCTCTCTCTCTCTCTCTCTCTCTCTCTCTTCCCCTGAACCCCTCCTCTTCCTTTTCTTTCCCTTGTTATGCCCTTCTGCCCTGGCCAAGAAGAAAGTAGAGAGAGAGAGAGAGAGAGAGAGAGAGAGAGAGAGAGAGAGAGAGAGAGAGAGAGAGAGAGGAGGGTATAGAGGGAGGGGAAAGGGAGGGAGGGAGGGAGGGAGAGAGGGTACCGCGTCGCGGACCCTCCCTTTCTTCTTACGGGTGAGCCCTCCAACCCGGGATTGGCCCGCTGACAGTTCATCCATCACCCGCACCAGCGCGGAAATCCACTGCCGACCCGCCCACCACATGGAGATGAGCCGCCCAGGGGAACACACGCACACATACCCGCTCCCACACACACACACACACACACACACACACACGCACATACATGCATACGCACACATTCATATATAGCCACACATTCACCACACACTAATATATACACAATAACTTACCACATGCACACTCATATATATATATTCACATTTACCACACACTCATACACACCCAAACATACCCGTATATCAACACACATGCACACACACACACACACAAGAGATGGGAACCCACGAGTGTAGAACTTTCTTTCCCTGTATTGCTCAGATAGGTAAATAGGTCAAGATAATTCAATTTAATTCATTTTTCTTTATTGACACAGGATCAAGATATTCCCATATATCATGCACACACTTTTACACTCACGTTATACCCATATACACTTATACACAAACACTGAAGCATATACACACACATATATCTACGATTACGCATGTGAGCTCTCTCTCTCTCTCTCTCTCTCTCTCTCTCTCTCTCTCTCTCTCTCTCTCTCTCTCTCTCTCTCTCTCTCTCTCTCTCTCTCTCTCTCTCTCTCACACACACACACACAGGAAGGAGGAGGGCGCCAACCCACAAAATGAAAGAATGACAAACAAAATGGGGAAGAAAGAAAATGAAGCCAAAAAAAGAAAGAAAGAAAATTAAGCCAAAAAAGAAAGAAAGAAGAAATGGACCACAGTGAAAGAAAATGTAAGCTTTGCACAAACACACGTTACAGTTTTCACTGATATTACAGCCCTCAGCCGCCCTCACAGCCACCCGTCTCTAGCCACCCATCCAGCCACCCCTCTCCAGCCACCCCGACTGGTTGCCCATCCCGTAACGAAGCTTGGTGAGTAGCGATTCACAGTGGGGGGTGATAGAGATGCGGGGGAAGGGGAGAGGGGAGGTGACGATAAAAAGGAAAGAGGGGGGGGGACAAAGATGGGATGATGATAATAAAGAAGGAAGGGAGGGATAAAGAGGGAGGGGGGGGAAAGAGCCAGGAGACAGAAATACATAGAAGAATAAAGAGAGGAACAGATAGAGATATAGAGAAGAGAGAGAGAGAGAGACAAGGAATTGACGATAAAAATGGGAAGATAGAGAGAGAAGGGTGGCATTCAGTGAAGAGGGTAACAAAGAGAAAGGTGGCGATACAGATAGGGATAGTGAAAAGCAAATGACAATAACGCACGCCCCCCCCCCCCAAAAAAAAAAAGAACAGGAGAGTGACAATACAGAAGAGAACAGAAAGAGAGAGAGAGAGAGAGAAGTGGGAATAGCAATGAAGAGGGGAGCAGAGAGAGAGAGAGAATTAAGAGAGAGAGAGAGAAGGGGGGAAGGGAGAGGAAATAACAATAAAAACACAGTAGTTATGAGGGTTGAATGGAAACAGTGGAAAGTAAAGACAACAATGTCCTGCAGGAGGACGAGGAGGAGGAGGAGGAGGAGAGGATCACGTTACAGATCCATTTCGCTGGAAATCAGAGCTGAGTGCAGTGTGAGAGCTGAGAGGTCATCCTCCACTGTCCTCATCGGCAGTGGGTGGGTCAGAGTTCAAGTGAAGCAAGTGTTGACCTAAATGGGAGATCTACATGACCTGACCTTGGGAGTTTGTGCTTGAGGGTGAGTGTGGACGAAAGACCTGGAAAGCCAGTAGGAACGTCCTCCTGGAAAATGAGAGCGAGATCTTCGGAAAGCCTCGGCAACGGGAGCTCGAGGTGACCACGGGGCAAGAGCAGAGGTAGGTTATAAGAGAATATTTTGAAATGCATAGAAATCATAGAGCGAAGGAGAAAAACTCAAGGTTGATACTATATCTAAAGGGACTTCGATCTGACTTCGGTCATGTTACAATACAGATATAGTGAGCGAAGAACGAAAAGAAAAAGATATTTATTTGATGTAGAAATTCGTAACAATCTCCTGCACTGAAACGAGATGACGCCGAGGAAGCAAAGGAAAAACATGGAAAAGATAATGAGATTACCACGGAGAAAATAAAGTGGAAAAGGAGCATGAAGGTCGAGAGAGATATATGTAGATAAGGGAAATTAAGTGACGATAGGAAATGTAAAAGGAAAAAAAATGGGAGTTGGTTTAAGATTTCTCAGTGATCTGCCAAGACGTGTGTGGAAGGAGGGGGTGGAATGATGAGGGAGGAAGAAGGAATAAGGATGACTAGGGAGAAGGTAAATGGGAATAGTTAAAGGAAGGAGAGAGGTAAATGGGGTAGGGGTATAGGGAGAAGAAAATGTGATGGGGGTGGGGGTTGTGTTGGGGTGAGGGGATGGAGGTAGAGAACATGGGATGTAAACACGTCCATAACTCTGGCCAGTTGAGAGTTGGAGGATCAGCTAGAGGAAGGTGGTGATGCTCTGAGGGCGAGTAAACATGGGAGGAATGAGATGCCTGCTGCTGCTGCTGCTGCTTGGAGCCAATGGGGTCTTCTTCGTCCTCGTCTTCGTCACGATGAATTTCCTCCCTGTCGTGTCATCGCCTTTAGAAGTGGGAGTCTGATCTCCGTCATCATCACATGATCTCTCTCTCTCTCTCTCTCTCTCTCTCTCTCTCTCTCTCTCTCTCTCTCTCTCTCTCTCTCTCTCTCTTGAAAGGAGATTAACCAGAGCTCCTTAGGTGCTTGTAGACCTGACTTTTGAAAGTGGGAGGGTCAAAGGAGAAAAGGATGACAAAATGAAAGAAGAAATTGTTTTTTCAGGCCTCGTTGTTCAGGGAAATAAATAAATACCATAACGGTCAGTCCTCATATTGTTGGTGTTCACATAAAAATCATGGGAAGCAGCATCCAGTCACGTACCAGGGATCCAGAAGAATTGATATGCTAGGAGGGTTTTTGATTGCCCTCTGGCTTACGTCACTTTCAACTATCGTCGTTTTGATAACTTTATCGATTGTAATATCAGCATCGTAATCACTCTCATCATTCTTCTCCTCAATCGTCACCATCATATATCATCATCTCCATTACTAATCATCCCCATCGATGTCAGCATTAGTAGAATGATGAGCTTTATCTTCTTCATCACGGTGCTAAAATCCTCATCACGTCTGACACTCACCATCTACCCCCACAATGCCAGCCTCTTTTTCCTCACTTTCACTGTGGCAGAATGACGAAACAAGTGACGTGTAGGAGCTGTTTAGATTAGCTTTCTTATTTTCCTTACAGATAAGGAGACTATTTCGAAATATATTGGCTTATGTACCCATATCAAAACCAGACGCATAACAGCAAAGAAATGGTGCGTATATATGTATAAAACAAGGTTAAGAGACGCAATTAGTAATCAGACACACACACACACACACACACACACACACACACACACCTTTATACCCGAGTGCAAGTGAAGATAGTGAACGAGTCTTCATCATCGTACACGTCATGGTCAGCGTGTGCCATCATCATCATCATTGCCATATTCAGCAATATCTTCATCACCGAGATCCTCAGCCTTCTAAAAGCACTCAACTACACCCCAAAGAGAAGTCTAGAGACCCATTTTCTATGTCCCTGTGCGGGTTATTCATGATGATCTAAAAGTCACAAGAACCATATTTCAGTCATGGAAATTGTGAACATCTAAAAGCTGTTACCTGAGCCAGATATATGTAGTTGGAATTACCTTTTTTTCTCCTTTTTGAAAGATTGTTATAAGGATATGTAATTGTGAAACGGTTTTGTTTAGATACATGCGCAGTTCGATAGTTTATCAAGTTGTCTTCGTAAATATCCCCACCACTGTAACGAAAGGACCTTAATAAACAAACTTTAAGCAATTTACAAACTCCAAAAAAAAACAAACCTCAAAAAAATTACTAATTTTGACACACGGCGGAATTCTTGACTCAGGGATACCAATAAATTCTATCATATTGACACACTAACATAAAAAAAAAGCATCGACGTCAATGAATCCTAAATTGGCTTCCATTGCTTCTTATTTTGTATTCCAAAACGTCGATAAATTTCAAAGGAATTTCCTGGCTGGCGAGCAGGAGCTGAGTTCCCTCCCTCCCTCCCCCTTTTTTCCCTCTCTTCCTTCCATACCTCACATCCTGATGTTACAGGAAGAGGAAACGGCGAGGTAGTATTCACCTTATTTTTGTTTTTAAAGCCTTTTTTTACTCGGGTGTCTATTCGAAGCCTCTGAGATAGTATTCGCCTTACAGCTTTCTAGCTTCTTTCAAGGGTTTATTCGAAGCTTCGGGGAGGCTTGTCTCCTTATAGCTTTTCAGCTTCTTTTGGGAGGTTATTCGGAGCTTCGAAGATAGCAGCAGTCGCGTTATATTTCTTTAGCTTCATTCGGGGGTTTATTCAGAGCTTCGTATGCAGCATTCACCCTATATATATATATATATATATATATATATATATATATATATATATATATATATATATATATATCATTCGGAGGATTAGCGTTTGTAATGGTCGTTCGCTCATTTTACAATCTCAGAGACAAGGGTGAAGGTGTGGTTCAGGTATTCGCTGTACCTCTGAAGCCAAAGAGGAACACCGCATTTTATTTCTTTTAAATCGAAAGGTATTCATAAAATGAAGTAGAAATGGACATCAACTTTTGCATAGGGGGAATGGACGGTAAAGGCAAAAATAGAGCAATAGAAACGAAAAGAGGGAAGGGGAAAAGAAAAAGATTATTGTCATGATTGGCGAAAGATGAAGTGGATGGGAATTAGGAAAGGAAGGAGAGAGCTTACAAATGTAGTGGTGCTGATGATGGGGGAACCATCATCAGTAGAAATATATTATCATGGGGGAAAAATATATGTTATTACCATGTTAAGATTTATTTTCACATTCAGCCAAGCTGGTGTCAAGTGTTGGTGCATGAGTGCATGAAGTATATGACGTTTCGTGTAACTGTGAGAATCTGGTGAAAGAATAGTTGATTGTTAATTAACAGTGAAGGCTTACCTTACTATTCATTAATGATGAAAAACTACCACATCATAAGCCAACAGTGAAAACTTATATTACTAAGGATCAAAAGCAAAAGTATATCATACATCGACACTGAGAGCTTATCTTACCATGAATGTATAACATTGAAAGTTTTTCATACTGTTAATCAACAGCGAAAGCTTACATTATAATGAATCAACGACAGTGGAAGCTTACTTTTTCAGTGGATCAACTGCAGTGAGAGCTTATCCACAGTGTGAGTCAAGACTGGAAGTCTGTCATACTCTGTATCAACAGTGAAGCATAATCAGATAACAGATCAAGAATTAGGACGAAAGATAAAGACTTTTGATTCCAAAGGTCCCAAAATATCAACCTTTCTAAATGCTCTTTTAAAAGTAGGCCGGTGAGGGAGGAGAGGAAGGGAGAGGAGGAAGCCGAGGGAAGACGAAAAATACACAGTCTCCCTCGGGCCGACGTCTGAGAAATGGATCAGGTTAGGTCGTGGCAACCCGACGATGAATCAGGTGAGGAAGCGGACCGGTACACAACAATGGCACTTTCCCTCCCTGGCACACCCTGGACCCCACCTACCATTCCCCCTTCGCCCCAACTCTCTGGCAACCCCTTTTTACATCCTGGGTTCCTGGCGACTGCTTTCCAGCACTCCCCTTAGCAACGGAGTCTCTAATGCCTGGCAACTATTAAGTACCCGAAGGGTCCAACCATCGTGCTCGAAGGGTTGTTCAATCATGCGCATGGAGCTGGTCTGTTCCGAGACGTCTTAGGGCGAATTTTGTATCGATGTCTGCAGTATGATATCCTCCAGCCTCGTTAACCTCCTCTCCACCTCCATCCACAGTGTGGGTGGGAGGGCACGATGGATGTGGCTGGATGTGTCGTATGGCCTCCTATGACCCAAGGCTAGTCAATCGTAATGGGTCATTAGTGAGCTGTATTGGTATATGGCGGCAAAGGAGTGGAGCCACGTAGTTCTCTCTCTCTCTCTCTCTCTCTCTCTCTCTCTCTCTCTCTCTCTCTCTCTCTCTCTCTCTCTCTCTCTCTCCTGGATAATTGATAGGCCAAGGTCGTCGGTCCTCACCACACCACTTAGACCATCATAAATCTCTCCCTGGCTGGGGCAAGCCCCTGGCTGGCACCTCCTGCCACACCACCCGGGGGTTTATTTTCAGGCCCCCCCTGGTTTTATCCCGATCCCCAGGGTTCATCTGGGATGAGAATATGGCGATTTTAATCGGGAAATCAAGAGTTCACTGAAGACTTGTGTATATGAATCTCAGGGTTTATCGACGCCTACAGATTAATTCTGTATTTATAACCTTTTGTAACATCATCCAGGATCTATTCAATTTCTATTGTCTTTTGAATTTCATTCTAGTATCTTTTTATTTTTCTCGTCTATGAGGTTCATTTACATCCTGGGTTTGACTTAAACTTTAGGTTGTCTATCCTCAATTTACAGTTTATCTACGCCTTCGTTTGGTCCTTTTGGCGTATTTTGGTCTTTGAGATATTCATGGGCTACAGTGCTTATTAGAATAAAACTGATGGAAACCTTATAATGTCTTCGGTTAAATCTTGATTTCCTTCGGCCATAAGTCTTCTCTATGCCTTAAGATTTATTCTGATCAAAGGGGTTTATTGGAATTTATTTCGGTTTTAGGGCCCCCATTATGGTTTATTTAAGCCATTAAGTTTATCAAGTTCTCTGGTTTTTGATATTTTTTGTAGCCCTTTCCTGTATCTGGCCCTTATTTGGGTTAAAGCAGTGCGGACTTTGAGGTATATCTATCTATCTTTCACCTGGGCCTTACAATCTATTTGCAACTTTTGGAATTATTTCAGTCCTGGAACTTATTAAGACCTTAGGATCTATTTGGGCCTTTGAGCTTGTGGTGATTTCCACTATCAAGGGTAAAATTTGTATGATACGTAACGCCACTGATTGATCCGTTCCAAATCGTCTCCTGACTACCGTCTTGCGATGTGAGAGGCGACAGAGAAAGAGTGCGTGTCGGGCTCGATACTAAACACACCTTAATAAAGTATGACGGGCTGTTGTTACGTACCCGCACTTTATCATCTTGGTGCGGCATCACTCACTCTGAGATTTGGTCTGAGACTTATTTAGCATGTGATATAGGTAGTTTTGAAGCTACAAAAACTCTATTTTTGTTTAGATATATATAGACAAAGTTTTTCAGTAATAGCATAGGTGATGGGGTACATTTTTAGGGGGAGGTGGAGGCGAGTACTGCTTGGATAGTGAGTACAATATATGGAAACAGGAAGACGAGGTAGCTGTTTCGTTTGACCCCAATGCTGAAGAATGATGAGCAAAAGAAAAGGTTCCATCTTCCATATTTCTTTAACCTTCGTCTATGTAAATCTAGACAATAGATATTCTAAGACTAAAATTCTGAATCCTTCAGCCTTAACTGTTTTTTGTATAACTGAACAACGTAGCCTGGTTGACGACTCTTGCCTGTGGCTGAAGCATCAGAAAGAAAAGCAAGATGGATTCGGCTTCTGGTTCGGATGCCTTTGAAATCACAGGACGCTGGTGGAAAGCTCTAATGGCAAATGTCTTAGAGTTTATATGAACCTTAAAGTTATTTAAACTTCAGGGTTTATAAAGGCCTCGGTTTATCTGAGTCTTTCTTTCTGTTTTGTTTTTTAGTCATAGGGTTTATTGGCTATGTACCTCTCACCAATACTAACACTTCAATGCTCTGACTTTCCATACCTGAGCAAAGATTTTGAAATTAGAATTTGATTAAATGGGTAAAACGTCTGTCAAGGAAATGAGTTTCAAAACGCTTTCAAGTTATGTATTATTTTTTTCGGGTTTCGTGGTTCGTGAGGATTCTTTTGATATCCGAAATATCATGCCTTTAGGGATTTACTTAGTGACTCTCTTTATAGATTACTAAGTTACTCGAGTCTCACTTTAGGGATTACAGATGACATGAACCAGATCAAATCGGATGGAAACAGGAGCAGTTGGAAATGAAGGAGAGAGTTAGAGAGAGAGAGAGAGAGAGAGAGAGAGAGAGAGAGAGAGAGAGAGAGAGAGAGAGAGAGAGAGAGAGAGAGAGAGAGAGAGAGAGAGAGAGAGAGAGTATAAGAATTAAGTAATGATGTCGGAAATTAACATTTCTTTTTTTTTTCGTCGCAAGAAATTACCAAGAAGGAAAAAGAACGAAAAGCAGGAAAACGAGATTTCCTTGAAACAGCAGCAGCAGCAGCAACATTACGCTCAGCCACAGTACTAACCCATTACCAACAGTGGTGACCACATCCACCACTTTCCCTAACGACGACTTTTGACGTCAGTCTGATGGTGAAATATCTCCCTCTCTCCAACACTTACATTACCACCACCACCACCACCACCACCACCAGCATCATCACTACGCATCAACAGCTAACTGATATGATAAGTTCGCCACCACCACCAACAGCAGCACTTCCACCATCATGAACAATCCTCCACCCACGAAGAACACCAACAACTATAACCAACCACCAACAGCTAAAAGAAATACACACAAAACAACCTCATACATCACTTTTGTTAGTCTGCCACAACATCAGTACCACAACATCATCCCTACCACTACGTCACCTCTAATCCAGCATCATCTCTACATACAAAACCACCCATCTCTACACATAACACCCTCTCTACCACAGCATCATCTCTGTACACAAAACTACCCATCTTTATACATAACACCCTCTCTACCACAACCTCCACCTCTACCACAACACCATCCGTACCATAACAACGATCATCACCAAAGCAACACCCAACACTGACCTGACCTTCCACACGTGACCTTGAGCCATAAATTTCCTCCAACAGGTCTTAAATTCTCCCAGCTCTTAGGGCCTCCCATCCTCCTCCTCCTCCTCCTCCTCCCCTCCTCCTTCTCTCCTCTCCCCAACCCCACACCAAACACCCACACCACCCCTCACTCCCTTCCACCTCCTCTCCCTTCACTCCAACAAGACTATTTCTCTTCCAGCCATCCACCTCCCCTCTGGTTCCAGCACTTCTCAACCATGACTGCATAATGCAGGAGAGATTCTGTAGCATTTGAGTTACAATATCATTTTTTCTGGGGTGCGTAAAGGTGGGGAAGAGAGAGAGGGTTAGTGAAACCCAGGAGTGTGGGGAGGAAAGAGGGAGGGTAAGTGAAATCCCGGTGTATGGGAGAAGAGATGGAGAGTGTAAGTAAAACCCCGAAGTATGGGGAAAAGAAGTGTTAATACAACCTTAGAGTGTGGGGGGGAAAGAGGGAGGTTGATACAACCCCAGAGTGTGGAGGAAGAGTGGGAGGGTTAGTGAAACCCCCATTATTGGGAGGAAGAGAGAGGGGAGAGGAGAAGGATAAACATAGCTGATATCGACGCCAGGTATGTATGCTCTTATATGTATGATGGAGATTTATTTGACACTTATATAGCTTGGGGGAAGGAGGGGTGAGCATATTTCCCATCACCTGTAGCAGTGATGTCCATGGAAGGGATTTGGTTGTATATTTTCATCATAACTTTGTACTGCTGACTCAGTAGGATATATATATATATATATATATATATATATATATATATATATATATATATATATATATATATATATATATATATATATATATATATATATATATATATATATATATATATATATATATATATATATATAAATCCCTGAGGATAGGGGAGAAAGAATACTTCCCACGTATTCCCTGCGTGTCGTAGAAGGCGACTAAAAGGGGAGGGAGCGGGGGGCTGGAAATCCTCCCCTCTCGTTTTTTTTTAATTTTCCAAAAGAAGGAACAGAGAATTGGGCCAGGTGAGGGTATTCCCTCAAGGCCCAGTCCTCTGTTCTTAACGCTACCTCGCTAATGCGGGAAATGGCGAATAGTTTGAAAGAAAGAAAGATATATATATATATATATATATATATATATATATATATATATATATATATATATATATATATATATATATATATATATATATATATATATTGTCCTCAAGATCTATAATTCTGATATGGAAATATGCCTTGATTATGCCACCAATTAGAAGAAACTTTAACCTAGAAATTAACTTGGTTCTTTCAACTTGTAGAAAATTCCACCTTTGGCTACAAAATCTAAATCAAAATTCTTTTCTCTTACTTAGATATATATTTTCCTGCTTTCCATGAAATATTTCCACCCATTCTAATTTCCCTGACAATATCCATGATCCACTGCTGGTGGAGCAAGCGTCCAATAGACCATCCTCCACATACCCTATGAATACCACAGCTATTGAACTGATCCACTGAAGCACCAATTTGTTCACGTATACCAAGTAGTACTAACGATTAAAGTCATTATCACACCCAGTCCTATGAACAGCAATATATAATCAAATTCACTAAAACTTCCAATCTTCTTTAGCTATAAATAGCATAATTTATGGTGGTATTCGAAATCTTCCAGAGATCCCCTCCCAGATATAGAACCGGAACTCCCTTGCTAAGAAAAAGTGAGGCATCTCCGTCTCCCGTTACAGGGTACACACTGCATTGTATTGCCCTCACAAGTGGGTGTAATTTATAGTTTGTTGTTGTGGTACTTACTGTGGGGTTCGCCTTTCCTGCCCTACTGACCTACCTTTCTTACGAGAGAAGATGCAAGCTCGGGTTTTTTGCCCATATGTACTTGTCCTCTATCTCCTTCCACTCTCCGTCTGTTTTTCTGTGTGTGTGTGTGTGTGTGTGTGTGTGTGTGTGTGTGTGTGTGTGTGTGTGTGTGTGTGTAATAACTCTAGACCTTTGTCTGTTTTCTACTCCATTCTAATCCAATCTAACTCTGATATGTTAACCTCGTTTTCTTTACACTATTACGTGGAAAGGGGTGCTTTTTCCTTTTCCAGTATCGTACGGAATATCATAATTCCCTTTCAGTGATGAGGAAATTGTGTCATTTCCTTTATAAACCATCTGGATAGTATCATTTCCTTATGAATCGCGTGGATAATATCATTTCCTTTGCAGTACGCTCTGGGATGTGTCATTTGTATTACAATATCGTCTACATAGCATCATTTCCTTTACAGTATCTTCTGGATAGTGTCATTTCTCCTATGATATCGTCTGGATAGTATCATATCCTTTACTGTACCATCTGGATGGTGTCATTTCATTTACAATATCGTTGCATAGTGTCATTTCTTTACAATGTTGTGTTGATGTTCAGCTTGTTTCTCTTAAGTACACTTTACCGTCTTGGAAAAGTGGAAATATTTAATATGAAACGGATTGCGAAGAAAACTAGGGATACGTAGAAAATGGGGACCTGCTTCCCACCGCGTTTAAGGTTATTGATAAGATGTTCTCCATTTTTCTTTTTCTTTACTCACCTCTCTCTCTCTCTCTCTCTCTCTCTCTCTCTCTCTCTCTCTCTCTCTCTCTCTCTCTCTCTCTGATAATAATCTCGGAGCAAAAATACCCGACACACACTAGACACCAGGTAATGCCCGGCTCTAACGCGCCTTACCTATATTTTTCTGCTAATTTCACCATTCAGCTGTGTAATGAGACAGCTCCCACGCAGCGTTCCATGGTAATCTGAGTTGGGGCTTCCCATTCCTAACTCCCTCTGTGTCCTACTTGCGATGTCCTATGGCCCTCGCAGCAAAATACCTCCCTTCCCACCTCCCTCATTTCTGCAATTCCATGTCTCTTTGTTTCCAAAATGTGTGTGTGTGTGTGTGTGTGTGTGTGTGTGTGTGTGTGTGTGTGTGTGTGTAATGCCTCTAGACCTTTGTCTGGTTTCTACTCCATTCTAATCCTTTTTCTATACATGGTCTCTAACTCTACTATGCTACACTTAGATTTCTTTACACTATTACGTGGGGAGGGTGCTTTATCCTTTACCAGTATCGTACGGAATATCATAATTCCCTTTCAGTAATGAGAAGTTTGTGTCATTTCCTTTATAGATCATCTGGATAGTATCATTTCCTTTATGAATCGCGTGGATAATATCATTTCCTTTACAGTGCTCACCGGGTTGTGTCATTTCTATTACAATATCGTCTACATAGCATCATTTCCCTTACAGTATCCTCTGGATAGTATCATTTCTCCTATAATATCGTCTGGATAGTATCATATCCTTTACAGTACCATCTGGATGGTGTCATATCATTTACAATATCGTTGCATAGTGTCATTTCTTTACAATGTCGTCTAGATAGTGTTATTTCCCAGACAATGTAGTCTGGACAGTGTCACTTACTTTACAATGCCGAGTGGATATTGTCATTTTCTTGATAATGTCCCCTGAATAGTGTCATTTTCTTTACAAAATCGTCTGGACAGCGTTAAAACATTTACAATATCATCTGGATAGTATAAGTACCTTTACAACATTGTGTGTAAAGCAATCCACCCAAAAAAAATCCATTTCAATATCTGTTCTTGTCCTCAAAATATCATATCTTTTTCTTCATCTTGTTTCTCTTACATTCCCTTTACCGTCTTGTGAAAGTGGAAATATTCAAGAATGAAACGGATTGCGAAGAAAATTGGGGATACGTAGAAAATGGGGATCTGCTTCCCCCTGCGTTTAAGGTTACTGATAAGATGTTCTCTCTCTCTCTCTCTCTCTCTCTCTCTCTCTCTCTCTCTCTCTCTCTCTCTCTCTCTCTCTCTCTCTCTCTCTCTCTCTCTCTCTCTCTCTCTCTCTCTCTCTCTCTCTCTCTCTCTCTCTCTCTCATCATCACCCATGGCACATCAGCGCTCTCACCACATCTGTGTCCGACACCTACATACCTACCTACCTACCTACCGACATGCCTATAGGGGGAACACAGACACACATTACCCACTATTCATTGACTGGGAGGAGGGAGGGAAGGACTAGCCTCCCACACTGGCATGCTAACCTCTTCTTAGTTCCCCGAGCTCCCCCTAATTGGCTCACTATCCCGCCATCTAATGACCGCGACAAATTTGAGGTTTCTCGAAAAACTGTAAGTTGTTTTGTTCTCTTCTTTGGATTAGTTCAGCAGCGATGGCAGATAATGGGCCCTCTTATCATGCCAGGAGAGGGAGGAGAGAGAGAAGAGAGAGAGAGAGAGAGAGAGAGAGAGAGAGAGAGAGAGAGAGAGAGAGAGAGAGAGAGAGAGAGAGAGAGAGAGAGAGGGAGAGAGAGAGAGAGAGAGAGAGAATAAGATTGAGAGAAAGAACGAGTATCACGAGTTTCCAGTGTTCGTTTAGTTTATTCTTCATTGGAGATGTTGAAAGGAAATTCGGTTCTATGTTCATTAATATCGCTATCATTATCAATATTGTTATTTTTATTATCATTATCATTCTTACTATTCTATTACCATTATTACTATCATTATTCTTAATATCATTATTATCATTATCATTATTATCATTATTATTATTATTATTATTATTATTATTATTATTATTATTATTATTATTAATATTATTATTATTATTATTATTATTATTATTATTATTATTATTATCATTATTATTATTATCATTATTATTATTATTATTATTATTATTATCACTATTATCATTACTATCGATATCATTATCATTATTATTATTGTTATCGCTATTATCATTATCATCATTATTGTTACTATTATCACTTTTACATTATCATCACTATTATCATTATCATTATTACATATATTACTGTCACTGCTACTACTATTACTACTACTACTACTACTACTACTACTACTACTACTACTACTACTACTACTACTACTACTACTACTAAAAAAGAATTGTCATTATTACTTTAGTGTTGCTGTACAAAAACTAGATATTACCAACCCACCACAACAACTTGCTTGACCACGTCTCATAAACGCTAGATCACCACTGAACTTCATTATCTCCTAATCCTCTTAAACTGTTACTAATCATCACTCCCAGAAATACTTTCCCCCACTTCTCCTTAAACCCCTTGTCCATTCACCCTTTCCCTTTATACATATCTTTCCTTCGTCCTTCTGGAGAAAGACCCTCAACAGATATCTTGCACGAAGGGTTTTAGGATGAACCCAAGCTCATGAACTGCTGTGTCAGGCCAGTGCAAAGTTCCTATATGCGAGTCATCTCAAGAAATCACCTCAAAAAATTTGGGCCAGTGGTAGGGAGGGGCATGGGTCCTCCCCATCCCCTGTGAGATGCAGGGAGTCTTGCCTCCACGCGCCCAAGGGCTTTTGGAAGGGCTGGGGGTGTGTGCTTCGGGCTCCCTTCATCATGGCCTTGTCAGGAGACACACTGCTGAGGGATTTGAGAATTTACACACACACACACACAAACGTGTGTATATATATATATATATATATATATATATATATATATATATATATATATATATATATATATATATATATATATATATATATATATATATATATATATATATATATATTCGAGTGATTGTATTGCAAAATAATCCGATGATTATGCATTCTATTCATATCGTCATCTCACATCATCGTGTGAACCTCCTCATCCTCAAAAGATATCGCCTCACTCCTTCTCTCGCCTTCGCACAAACATACACGAAAACATATTTCACTTCCTCTAATCTCCCGTAATCCAAGAACCACAATTTGTATTACAACTAAAATGAAACATCCTTATCTCGCCTTATCTTCTACCTCGCAAGGCTTGCACCAGAGAGAGAGAGAGAGAGAGAGAGAGAGAGAGAGAGAGAGAGAGAGAGAGAGAGAGAGAGAGAGAGAGAGAGAGAGAGAGAGAGAGAAACTCTCCAACACACTAGCCATAACAATACGACATAAAAATCCTTCAACACAGCCGCCAGCATCATCAGTCACTCAGCTGTCGTGATAAGCAACAGCTGATTCCACGCTCACTGGTTAACAAGGCTTCGAATCCTGGAGGACGGGACGTGCGGGTAGAGAGGGAGAGGGTAAATTCAGCCTTCCGAGAAAAGCTGCTTTGCCAAATTGACTTTCTGGCCAAAATAACTTTGTTGTGACAAGAAGGACCGAGAGAGGGATGGAATAAGAGATTGAATGAGAGGGGGAAGGAGTCTGGGGTTTTAATTTGGAAGTGGTTTAAGGGGGGGGATGGTAGAAATAGAGGGTAGATAGGGTGCTTTAATGGGGGTGGAGGAGGGGGAAAGGTTGGTTTAGGTTAAGGGGAAGAAGAGCTTCCTTCTCTCAGGGGAGTGTTGGTGGGAAGGAAATAACATTGATGGAAATATTCCTCGAGATTTGAAAGATTTGGGAGAAAGTGATAGTTTAAAGAATAATAAAGAGCATTCAGAATTCACACACACACACACACACACACACACACACACACACACACACACACACACACACACACACACACACACACACACATAAATAAATAGATAGATAGATAAAAGATAGATAGATAAATGATAGATAAGCACTGTCTCCACATCTTACTTCAACACTTCTTCATCTTCCTTCCCTTTCTCTCCCCCTCCCGTCTTTCATTTTCTCTCTTCCTCTTATCTTCATTCTCTCCTTACCCTCCTCTTACGTACCCTCGCTGCCTTCCCATTACTTCCCTTCTCTTCTTCCTCAAACATCCAGCGCTGTCAGCATTTCCAGGAAACACTAATGACATGGAGTGGCAGTGCGAACCCCTCATTACCAGCCTTGTGGACCCTGCTGGAAACATTTGCGGTTTTCCAGTCAGCTGGAACCGACCTAGACCTGCACCGAACGCAGGTGTTGATGCCTACCGGGGTATTTTTGGAAATTTTCCAGCCCCAGCAAAAATGGAAGCCATGTTAACCCACATGTTGTGCTAACCGTCTTCCAGCCTCATAACTGATACCAGATCTGAAGGTTTCAGGAGCTGGACCAACCATCATGGGAGTACATGAGGAGATCAGAAAACAGAAGGCCTGATGGGCCATGACGAGGTTATGTATCTACGGTCGTAATCATATTCGTGGTGGAAAGAGGATACCAAAGCAGTGGGCTGGAGTGATATCATATCTCTCATCCTCTTTGGAAGTTTCTTCCTCAAAGAATGGCCATTACTTTCCAGTCTAGAGATGGTGTATTTCTCACTGCCTGTAAGAGAGGAATCATAATCCCATCCTTGGATGGTACTGTATCCTACAGCTTCTGAGAATGGTACCAGTTTATCGTCTCAAGCACAGTGCCAGCCACCTACGTCCAGTGGTAATTTCATCATAGTATCTTGAAGGAATGAGACTGAACTCTCTTGATCCAGGTCAATACCAACTTTTCCAACCCTAAGGGTGGCACCAGACGAACGTCCAGTCACAGGGATCAAACCAGAAGCCCTTTAGGTCACCTAGGGATGATTCCAAGTTTCCAGATCAAAGAAGGTTTGTACAACACCCCATCCAACCTCCAGTAGCGTGATGCCATCGCTCCAGATTTCCAGGCACGGTGAGTGGTACCATCTCCTCTGCCCCATTCTTCCAGTGACAGTATGAAGATGTGAATACATTGATATTATGCAAGTGGACGAAAGGATGACCAAGAGTAGACAGTGAGAAATAAGGGATGAATGAGATAAATGGAGAAGAGAAGTGAGAGATAGCTTGTTTAATATACCATTATGGTAATGAGACTAGTAAGATATGAAAGCAGAGAAGATGATATTAAAGGTTATATGAATAAGAGGACATCTAGAGCGAGACCATTTACCTAGGATGTGATTTTTTTTTATTAGGTATGGCTAGTGCTACGTAGCACTTACCACAAGAAGATTTAGGGTTAAGAATAGCGAATCGTGTGAGTTACATGTTGTCATGTGATATGTGCAAGTTTGTGGACTGAATGCCAGTGACTCAGGCTTGGGTGAGGTAGAAAGAAGAAACAAGGTGCTGGACCAAGGAGGGGCACTGGACAGTTTACGATGCCTACGTCGCTAACCATCGCCATAACCAGGCGAGGGTAGTTTGTTGGTCTATGGTTTTCTACCCTCTACTGCCGAGAGAGAGAGAGAGAGAGAGAGAGAGAGAGAGAGAGAGAGAGAGAGAGAGAGAGAGAGAGAGAGAGAGAGAGATGAATTATTCATCCGATTGCTCTTGTAATCCTCAACTGTCTGTGAACCCTTGTAATTAATGGTACTATAACAGCATGACTGAAGGTCAGGATCTGTATGGGCAGCTAGTATACAGATGCACTGTACGGGTGACAGGTGTTCGAGAGAGAGAGAGAGAGAGAGAGAGAGAGAGAGAGAGAGAGAGAGAGAGAGAGAGAGAGAGAGAGAGAGAGTACGATGGAGTGCATGATGCTTTTTCGTAATTGTAAACAAACTTCGTACACCCACACGAGATATGTACAGTTGTGCGTCAGTATACAGGTAAAGAAGGTGTAGACTAATTTTAAGAACACCAGGTGTAGGCAGGGAGTTGGCGAGGCTTTGTATACTCATGTGGAGATCACGAGGGTTTACCTAGAAAAGAAGATATATGTAAACTAGTCCAAGACACATCCAGCTTGTGAAGCTGAAGACTAAAATAGGTTACATCCAACGACTGAGAGAGGAGTCTGTAGTTCATGGTATCTCCAAAGAGGATGGCACAGACAAGCCCTTGGCATTCATCCACGGAAAGATGCGCCAACAAACCCTGGATGTGTCGAGCGTGGAAGAAATATGGACTGGAGAGAGCCAGATTAATACATGTGATTAAAGGTAGTATATGTGAACCATCCCTGGAAGGTTGTAGTACGCTAGCCTCTCGTGCGCACAGGAAGAAAAGCAGCAGAGGGAGAGAGGACACCCAAAGGGAGAGGAGGAGGAGGAGGAGGAGGAGGAGGAGGAGGTGAGGTGCAGAGGCCAGTCATTGGTCCTGGCCGAAGTAAACAACCCTGACAGATTTATGGCCCCTGCCTGCACGTCGCCGCACGCAAACACAGGCCTACAGAGACACGCAAACAGCCCCCCTCCCCATCCTGGTGTAGCCCAACTTTCAACCTTACTGCCTGAGGTCAGTAGAGATCGAACTGGCTTGCGTCCGCGCCGATTACCTAGGCCTGTGAACTCGAGCGCAAATCAGTATCTGCATTAATTACGGTGCGGAAAGGGAACGACGTGTCTGAAGCAGAAGAAGCCACGTCGACGTCTCCACCGACTTAACCTCCGTAAATCTCAGCAATGAAGGTTAGTAAGAATTACCTGGGAGGGTTCCTGAAGAACCCTCGCCCCAGTGAAGACCTCGCCGAGAGCTGAGGTTTCGAAGTCACACCCTGGCGAATTGTCGATGTCTTTGCCGATAGCTGACCACAGATCGTAATCTTGTCGTCACCCATGTAATGACCTATCTATGCCCTCCTCCTCCTCCTCCTCCTCCTCCTCCTCCTCCTCCTTCTCCTCCTTCTCCTCCTTGTCTTCTTTCTGCTTCTCCTCCTCCTCCTCCTTTTTCTCCCCCTCTTCCTCCTCCTTATATATTTTTAATCTCTCTATAAGAGCCTATTCTCTCTCTCTCTCTCTCTCTCTCTCTCTCTCTCTCTCTCTCTCTCTCTCTCTCTCTCTCTCTCTCTCTCTCTCTCTCTCTCTCTCTCTCTCTCTCTCTCTCTCTCTCTCTCTCTCTCTCTCTCTCTCTCTCCCACGATGCGGAGGCCAGCGTCTTCCTCTACCATCAGGAAATAGAGTCTTCGTCCAGATCACGAATTTGTGTTGAATCCGAATTTCCAGAGAGAGTCGTCCCCGAGGGTCGATTACCATTTGCGTTTCCAGTGTTCCTGGGGGAGGGAAAGGGGACCGAGGGGAAAGAGGAAGGAGAGGGATAGAGGTGAAGGAAAGAGAAGAAAAGAAAACTGGAGAATGAGAGAGGATTTAAGGGAGGGAGGAGGAGGGAAAGCAGGAGATCGAAGAGGAAGACCGTTGCCAAATTTTGGTGTTAAGAAGATTCCAGCCCTGTGGCTTTCTTCACTAGGGTCTGGAACACTGGACCAGACTCTGTCCAGCCGGGTACGACAGGCAGTTCGATGGCTTATTGGTCCCAGCAGGGAAATGGGTGGCTGAATGACTCCCCCTCTGGAAGTGAGGACTGGAATATGTAAGACCTGGTGCCTTATAAGCTGGAACAATATAGACGTGGAATAAAAGACTGGGATGATATATATGCCTGGAATGTAAGACGTGTTTCCTTATATAGACTTGGAATATAAGACTGGAATGATACCAACATGGAATGTAAGACACGGTATCTTACATATGGAGCTGTGTAAGCCTGGAATGCGAAATTTGATTATCATAGTCCTAGAAAGTAAGACATATAATTTAGGTTTGGAATGTGAGAGGTAATGTGACGTTAACTGAAATAATAGTTAAAGAATATACATTAGCTGGATTATGATACGTTTGCATATTATACTAACTGTAATCTTATGATAAGGTCATAAGAAATTATGATAAGACACATAGAGCACAAGAGATATATTAGAAATGTTAAGTAAATATGTAAAGAAATATAGTAATACTCATGCACACACACACACACACACACACACACACACACACACACACACACACACACACACAATCAGACGCAATTCAACCCCTGATTAAAGTTCCCTAAAAAGAATGACACTCGTTTCCCACTAGAGTGAAACCATCAAAGAGAAGACCACGGAGAAACCATGGCTACAACCCCCTCTCCTCAACTCATGTTGGCCCCTGCTTTAACTACCCCTCCCCCTATTTAACCTAGCCCCCTCCTCTCCCCCTCCTGCCTTTGCCACAATGGTATCAACACACGTTGCACCACCCTACGTCACCATCAACACCATCATTAAGCCCTCACTATTAGTAGCACTATAATGGAGTGCAGTTGGTAATCTTCATGCCCACATCTGTTCACCATCCACAGAGAGGATGTACGGTGCCGCGCAGATATAACGTAAGAGGCTTGAGATTAACGCTGTCTGGATTGGTGGATGGCCTATGTCAGTGTCTTGATAGTAAAAGAGGCGTCGAGGGAGGAGGAGGAGGAAGAGGACGTGGGAAAAATAAAAAGGAGGTTACGAATGATAGGTTTTTTGAATAGATGGCATGCTTTTATATGGGTTAAAAAAATAAGAAGAGGCAAAAGTTGTGTAACTAGACAGTTAGAACTACAAATCATTAGTAATTCTATTATATTTGGATACCTTGCATGCAATTAGCAAATTAAGAAAAAGAGGATGAAAAAAATTCAGTTTTTCAGAGACAGATAAGAGTATATTGCTTATCTTTTAGATTTAGAGTTAGATGCAGCGGAATATTTATGCATGAAAGGCATGTGAAAAAGAGGTTTTGGATATCTTATTCATAGGTTTGGATTGCATCATCTCACTTATTTGAGGTCTTGAAGACTGTAGCAACCAGGGTCTTAAGATGGTTGGGAACAGAATGGCTTTATCGCATGTAGGCTTTGCAGGTGTGACTACACGAGGGAAATGGCTTATTGAGAGAACGTATACGAGGTTGGGATGGAGAGAAAGAGAGAGAGAGAGAGAGAGAGAGAGAGAGAGAGAGAGAGAGAGAGAGAGAGAGAGAGAGAGAGAGAGAGAGAGAGAGAGAGAGAGAGAGAGAGAGAGAGAGAGAGAATTGGATCAATTGTCTGAGCAATTTAGTCAAAAACTATACTGCTCCTGTTGAATGATACTTTCACACAGTTTAACATTCTCCCATTCTCTCTCTCTCTCTCTCTCTCTCTCTCTCTCTCTCTCTCTCTCTCTCTCTCTCTCTCTCTCTCTCTCTCTCTCTCTCTCTCTCTCTCTGCATCTCTATCTACAATACCGAACAGTCCCTCTGACCTACAAATTCAGCAGCGCTGTACAACACACTGAATTTACATATTTACATATTTCACCAAACTCAGCAATACCCTGAAGAAAAAAAAGAAAATATCAGAAAAATCACATAAAAATCAACAATTCTCTTTTTCGTTCTCCCCCTCCTCTCCCCCCAAAAAAAAGAAAAAGAAAAAAATACCCACATCTCTACGAATCGCGGTACTGAGGGAGAATCCACAAATTTTGTTTTTCACTAAACAAAGGCTTTGCCAACAGAGGAAGATCCAACTCCCTTAACCTGGACACCTCCTCTCCAACTGCTGCTGTTGCTGGTGCTGCTGCTGCTGTTGCCTTGCCTTGCCTTGGAATGTGACATGTCGGTAATAAATTACCCTCTCTCTAATGAAGAGATTTAATGAGGCTTATGGTAGCTTTACACATCATGCATGAGGGTCGCATTCCGCCCAGCTCAAAGGCTCTGAGGCCCTCGGGAATTACCAGAAGAGCTCATGAAGGAAGAGTAGAGGAGCTGCGGAATTCAGAATATAATTGAATTGGATTGGAAATGCATGTCGCGGCCTCACACGCTCCTGTCAGGGTGATTTCGTGGGGTTTGAGTGCGTTCGTAATTGTGTCTGATTATTATTCGTGTGTTAAGGGTAGAAAACTTTACGGCAGTACCTGATACTGAATAAAGGAAAGGAACTCGACCATTTTTCTGTTGTCCTCCTCTTCAGAGAGACACAAACATAGGGACTGTTGAAAGCTGTACTGGTCTGCCTTACACCAACCAACCAGAGAGAAGATAAATGAGTGACAGGTATTATCATTGGTCAGATACTTTCAATTGACGCCGTCCAAGGGAGCGACAGTGACGAACCACAGGCGCGCTGGTGTTTAAGAAATTGGTTGGCAAAAAAAAAAAACCTAATGAGGTATCCAGGACACACTGTTTTCTTTGTTTGGTTTCTATGAGCTTTGAAATACGTTTTCTGATAGACTTATTTAAGAAAAAAGAAACCTGTTTTCTTCTTCGTCACCTTTATTCAACATTAGTTTGAATTGGACTTTAGATTGAAGATTAGATTTTGATTCTTTGGAATATAAAACGTTTCACTGAAATATAGATCTTATAATTATAAATAATGATAACAATTGTATCAATAATAACTAATGATAATGATAATAATGATAATAATGACAATGATTATATCAATGATAAAAATAATGATAAAGATAACAATAGTAATAATAATAATAATAATAATAATAATGATGATAATAATGATAATAATGATAATAATAATAATAATATGATAATAGAATAATGATCAGTAATAAGATGGTGATAAGGAATGCCTCCAAATCTTATAACTTTATCATTCTTAGTTTGTAAGGCTATTCAAAAAATATATACTCCTTTATTGTCAAATGATTTCTGTCTTTTTGCACTGTACCTCTTTACATATGGTTACAAATTCAAGCATGGAGAGATAACAAGTTAGTGCAATACACTCACTGAGCGCCTAAGCTATCATAGAACTGAAAACCCTATACTCAGGATTGAACTTGGGGAAAAATATTTAACAACAGTAAAAACTATGCTCAAAATGACCTCGAATAATTGAAGGTCATTAACCTTTTACAAAATACCTTTCAAGAGTCCTGTATTTTGTGTATTTGTATTTCTTTTTATTGTGGCCAAAATTTTCTTCTTCAGATTTCGAAAATGAAGACCAGAGGGTATATATAGATCTTTATAAATTCCCAGTGTCATATATTCCTCGTAAATTATACTGTAATCGTTGATTGCTCATTTAATCCTCCATTCTGCTTTCCCACTCGACCAATAAGCGATCTTCCTTCTGGTAAACTTTACATGTAAATCTGCTAATCCATCAGATTTGTGACGTATCCCTGCCAGACGTATAATGTAAAGCATTTCCGTGAACTATCAGGCTGTGTTATTTCACAAGGGCGGGAAAATATCCAAATCTTCAATAGGTTTGGAGTTCTGAGAAGAACCAGTACCGGGGAATATAAATTTTTGACTCAGAGATGACTAAAGGATTTGACTATCCTTCCCAAAGTATCGTACATCAGGCAAAGGGGCGACCGGTACCTGGTGTGATCGGTCAGCAGACGTCAGCTGATCGCCCAAAGGCAGGGCGGGACATCGCCTCCCATTGGTCCGTTCTCCAGAACAGCTGACAACCTAAGACGGATTAGGGAAATCATGCAGAAACGAATGCTTTTGTCTAGTTCTTATTGGTCGTTCCGACGGCGGTGTTGACAAGCGGGATGGATTAGGAAAAACAGACATACAAGAAGGGGGGGGAGAAGCTGCCTATGTGATTGGTCCAGGCAGGAGAATTGTTTACTCGTGGCAAATTATACATACGTACCCATGTTCCGGCCCTCAGCTCCCTCCTGTATGATGTATACATCCTGGTGAATTCACAAAGAGGCAGATACATATGTAAACCGTATGTTATACACTGGATTCCTGTGTTTCTTTACAATAATGGGTGTAGAAAAGCGATAAAGGAAGATGTAGAAATAGATAGGGGCTTACAAGACGACCTATTTACTCTTAAAGGATTGTCAAAATTACCATCTAGTTTTTGACTCAATGGTCATACATGAGATGATAGACCAGAGTTAACATATACAGTTGTAAATGTTATATGTAATCGTGTCAAAGAATAGCTGAGGGTTAATGTTTATTTAAAGATATTACAGGAAATCAATGGAGACGTTTTGCTTATAAAAAACAAGATTTATCTAATCTCCTGCAGCTGATAAACGTAATAGATAAAAAAGGGACAAATTCACTTGAAGATCATATCCCAATGTTTTTGTAGACATATGTATTCGCTGACCTTCGGTGTGAAATGTGTCTGTGTAGCACCGCTGGTGTTTGTCAAGGCTGAAGTGATACATGATACATGTGTATACACCAAGCCTTGGACGCCGGGTGGTGGGGCACGTTACCATCATGTCTGTTTATGTTATCTTTAAACGAGGACTCTGAGTGTGACATGACAGAACACCCCCCTCCTCCTCTTTTTTCCCCTCCCTCTCTTTCTCTTTCTCCTTTTCCTTCACGCCAGAGAGAGAGAGAGAGAGAGAGAGAGAGAGAGAGAGAGAGAGAGAGAGAGGGAGAGGGAGACATTCTCTCTAAAGTGATATGCGTCAAGGGACCGAGGTTTTACTTCATCCTCACATTGTGTGGTTGACGTAGTGTTGACTGTGCGTGGCACCAGGCGTTTACAAGGGGAGTGACAGCGAGGCTTGGCCGTCGCTCCGAACTGCAAAGATACGAGTTCGCGAAGATCTAGTAAGCTTCATTCCGTTATTCAGCAGCTACGATTCTATGGCTTGGTTAGGTAAGGAGTCTATCCCTTTATTTACCATCAAGCAGAGCATTGCAGGAGTTAATCCAACCTTTTTATCCTATGGTTTGAGAATACTTGTTTAGATGTATATATAGACAAAACGTTACAGTGTAGACCTATGCGAACATCTGTGAGTTTGAGGCATTTTTCAGAGGTCAGGTGAGAAATTCTATACAAGAATATAGCATGAAATATTGAGTATGCTGAGGTATGAAGTTGCTGAAACTGGTACAAAGTGTTATGGGAATAAGAGATAAGACATTTCAAGTGAAATACTAGAAATGATACATATTTCGACTCATAAAGGTAAAAGGAAGGTATATGATGAAATAATAAACATATAACACTTGGATATAAAAATGATGACACAGATAATGCTTGACACATAAGAGAAAATTCTGCTTGGCATCAAAGGAAAGTGCATTGCCTCCGTATATTCAGTATCTAATACAGTGACAAAACGAGATATCATAGTGTTATGTATAATAGTTAAGATATTTGAATTGAAACCTGACAATGAGTC